>NC_045977.1:34717283-34923103 GCF_010909765.2 Amblyraja radiata | reverse complement strand
CAACTCCTAAGGAATCCAATTTCATCCTTCCCTCTGTACTTTAACACTATCATACCCTCTTATTGACTTAAAGCCCCCTGTTAGACTATCTCTCATCTTTTCCCGACCTTTCAATTCTGGCTTTTCATTCCATTACATATTTGGCAACGTGTTTGTTATTTTACATGATACAGGGACCAGAACTGTGCGCGGTGCTCCATGTGTGGTCAAAGCAAGGTTCTACAAAGTTTAACATAACTTCTCCAGGCATTTTCCCTCTTTACCCTCCCATGAGATCCATCTGGGAAGCACGTAAAGGTCGCTCAAAACTGGAATCACAACATATGTACTTGTATTGCTTTCTAGTCAGACTATTTTGCTTGGAATCAAGCAATTTGCAGCACAGAGAGAGGCCACAGGGACACTGTGCATGCGCCTGGTCTTTGTGATGCCAATGGTAGACACAGAGTGCTGGAGTAACTCAGGGGGTCGGGCAGCATCTCTGGAGATAAAGGATGGGTGAAACGTTTCAGGTCGGGACCCTTCTCCGGTCAAAGATAGGCACAAAGTGCTGGAGTAACTCAGCGGGTCAGGCAGCATCTCTGGAGGAAGGAGATGGGTGATGTTTTGGGTGGGACCCTTCTTCAGACTCAAAGTGGGGGGATGGGGGGGAAGGGGGAGGGGAGGTGAAGAGTTAAAGGTGAGATAAGACCTGGACCGACCAGTGCCAGCCATAAATGACCTCAGGCCAAGCGATGCCTGGTAGGACCATTGGTAAAGGTGTGATCTCAAGAGAAACAATGTGGAGAACTTTTCACCACAGTTTCATCATTGTTTCTCTTGAGCCACAGTCGTTTCTCAGATAAAGGGCCAAAAACTGCACACAATATTCCAAATGTGGCCTGACCAGAGCCTGATAAAGCCTCAGCATTGCATACGAAAGCCCTCAGAGGCAGTGGAGGGCGATTCTCTGGATGCTTTCAAGAGAGAGTTAGACAGAGTTCTTAAAGATAGTGGAGTCAAGGGATATGGTGAGAAGGCAAGAACGGGGTACTGATTGTGGATGATCAGCCGTGATCACATTGAATGGCGGTGCTGGCTTGAAGGGCCGAATGGCCTACTCGAATAGTGAAAGGCTTAGATAGACTGGATGTGGAGAGGATGTTTCCACTAGTGGGAGAGGCTAGGACTAGAAGTCACAGCCTCTTGAATTAAAGGATGTTCCTTTAGGAAGGAGATAATGAGGAATTTCTTTAGTGGGTGGTGAATCTGTGGAATTCTTTGCCACAGAAGGCTGTGGAGGCAAAGTCAATGGATATTTTTATGGCATAGATCGATAGATCTTGATTAGTGCAGGTGTCAGGGGTAATGGGGAGAAGGCAGGAGAATGGGGTTCGAAGGGAGAGATACATCAGCCATAATTGAATAGCGTAGACTTGATGGGCCGAATGGCCTAATTCTACTCCTATCACATGATCTTATGATACCAGGCCCGCAAAGTCGGCCTCGGAAGTCGGCTATGGGAAGCCATCCACCAGCTCCGGCCGGGCCAGAGTTCCGGAGATCCGGAGCCCCAGCCGCAGGGGGCAAATTCGACCCGCCGATCGGCCGTGGAAGTCCCAATGAGGTTGAGATTGGCTGCCTCTCCTGGCCGAGGTGCCACATTTTCAGGGGGATTTCTGGGGAGGGGGGGGGGGGGGGGGGAGATTTCATGGAATTGTAATTTTGTCCAGATTAATGGAAGTGCTGGACCATCAGTCGTCGGAAAATCATGGATCTGTAAATTACACGATGTCTTTAAATGAGTGGAATAGTGGCAGAGAAAAGTTACTGCAAAATCGTAAGCATCCTTCACTTTGAGGGGAAAACGGGAATCACACTTACAATACTAATGGTGCAAAAATAGTGGTGCCCTTGAAGGAGATACGCTGCATGGCGAGTTACTGTACAACATCAGTGCACCAACGTACAGAAGACCAAATTCAATTCATATCAATTCCAGAAAGCCGGCAAAAAATTAACAATGAACTTCAGTAGAAGCAGGCATCATCTAAGGCTGCAGAGTGGTGCAGCTGGTAGAGCTGCTGCCTCACTGTGACAGATAGCCAGGTTCGATCCTGACCTCGGGTACTATCTGTGTGTAGTTTACACGTTTTCCCTGTGTCAGCGTGGGTTTCTTTTGGGTGCTCCAGTTTCCTCCCACAGCACAAAGACGTGCGGGTTTGTCGGCAAATTGGCCCCTGTAATTGCCGCTGGTGTGTGTGGGCGAATGGACGTGAAAGTGGGATATCATCGAAAGTGGGCTGAAGGGCCTGTTTCCATGCTGTATCTCTATACTAAACCAAACTAAACTAATCATGTCAAGTTGTCAACTCATCGTCTGCCTCGACATATGAAAACAAGCTGTCAGATCTCAAATGTTAACAGGAAGGTTTACACCACAGTCCTTCACTTACATTTGGACGAGAAGCCTGAGGGACAAGCCCAAATATTTCAGGCTTCTGCTTTGGGTACAGACTTTCAGTGGGATCATGAATCGCAGCCTCTATGAACGCATTGAAATTTTCAAAAACAAAGTATGCAGTCTGATTCAATTTAAGCATTTTATTTCAAATTTTTTTTTTTTGCTTCTCCATGGATTGTCACCTTGTCGTGGTGGAGAAGCTTGTGTGGTCCTGAGATCCTGAGAGTGATGCCGTCTGGACCTATGCTCCTGGTAGGGCCACCCATCCATAATCCTTGGCATCTGTTCTAATCAAGAATCTGTTTATCTTTGTCTTAAAAATATCCACTGACTTGGCCTCCACAGCCCTCTGTGGCAATAAGTTCCACAGACGGACTACCCTCTGACTAAAGAAGTTCCTTTCTAAAAATGTGCCCTTTAAGTCTGAGGCTATGACCTCTGGTCTAGACTCTCCCACTAGTGGAAACATGCTTTCTACATCCACTCGATCTATGACTGCTGTCGACATTGTCGGGAACGTCACCCTTTTGTTTTGTTTCATCACTGTAGTTCATATCTTGGTTTCCAGTGCCATTCAGCCTTCCAATATTTGTGTTTTCATTGGATTTATTTTACAAGAGCTTGGCCAAACTGGTCAATTAACAGCAGCAGCAGCAGCAGCAGCAGCAGCAGTAACACAGCTGGGATCAGGTGGAGGACTGAGACTTGGCAAAGTCATGTTTTTTAGTCAAGTATAAAGTGATGTTTGAAATAGACACAAAATGCTGGAGTAACTCAATGGGTCAGGCAGCATCTGTGGGAAAAATGGAGTAGGTGACCTTTTGGGGTCGGGTGCTGTGTGTACGGAGTTTGTACGTTCTCTCCATGACTGCGTGCGGTTTCCCCAAGTGGTTTCCTACCACACTTCAAAGACATACAAGTCTGTAGGTTAATTTGGCTTCGGTAAAAACTGCAGTGTGTGGGATAGTGCTTGTGCGCGGGAATCGCTGGTCAGCGCGGAATCGGTGGGCCGAAGGGCCTGTTTCCCCTGCTACATCTCTAAACTAAACTAAACTAAACTAAACTAAATCGATCCCTAGAGTTCAGACCCACGACTACTGGCAACACACTCGTAAATGTTACTTAAGAAATGTAAGATAAGACTGCTTCCGCTGCGCGTGGAAGACTTACAGATTTTTGAAGTGCTCATCAAACAGAGAGGTGTTTCAAACTGGAAGAATGGCTACACTTGACTTCGTGTAAGTCTGTTAATAGTTTGCAGCTCTATTAATAGTTAATAGTTAATAGTCTGCACCACATCCATTACCTGTTCGGCTGCTCACAAGATCCTGTACCTCCGATCCAGGCTGATTTAGTGCAGACCTCGAACTAGGCCGTCAAGTCCAGCTCGCAGTGTCAGGGGCAGCCTCAACATACAAAGTGACAGCATAATTTTACTCCCGGGGGCACAGACTTTACTCGCAAAACTAAATGCAGATGGATCAAAGCCACTGCTTTATCAGAGAGATGGATACTCAGACAGCTAGGAAATTTATTCAAAAACATTTAAATGTCCTTTTTAGCTCTGATGTAGCTACAATCTTTGGCTTCATGCTATTCGGGTTTAATTGAGGCACTGCTTAAAGTCATATTAGCAAAATGTAAATAGCTCTTAGGGGTTATTAATTATTAAATACCCCTTGCACGCTTGGATTTGTAATGGCAAAGCCTGTCTTGCACAGAGAATGTATTCAAGTTCCCGAGATGTGATGTATTCTCACTCTGAGCTCCACGCTTTTCCTTTCTCTTCCCCAATGCTTCGAGCAGATCGAAATCCACATTCTCCTTCAAATCCTTTATCCATTTGTCTACATTTTGCAAGCTTTTGGCGGCACAGTGGTGCAGCAGTAGAGTTTAGTTTAGTTTAGGGATACAGCACGGAAACAGGCCCTTTGGCCCACCGAGTCCGCGCCGACCAACGATCCCCACACATTGACCCTATCCTACACCCTTTGGGGACAATTTTTGTATTTATACCAAGCCAATTAGCCTATAAACCCGTACGTCTTGAGTGTGGGAGGAAACCGAAAATCTCAGAGAAAACCCACAAGGTCAATAGACAATAGACAATAGGTGCAGGAGTAGGCCATACGGCCCTTCGAGCCAGCACCGTCATTCAATGTGATCATGGCTGATCATCCACAATCAGTACCCCATTCCTGCCTTCACTCCATATCTTCAAGAACCCTATCTAGCTCTCGCTTGAAAGTATCCAGAGAACCGGACTTCACCGCCCTCTGAGGCAGAGAATTCCACAGACTCACAACTCTCTGTGTGAACTCCTCTGTTGCGGGGAGAATGTACAAACTCCGTACAGACAGCACCCGTAGTCCGGATCGATCCCGGGTCTCTGGTGCTGCAAGCACTGTAAAGGCAGCAACTCTACCGCTGCGCCACCGTGCAGCCCTCAAAGTAATTTGTACGTTCTCCCTGTGACCGCGTGGGCTTTCTCCGGGTGCTCCGATTTTCTCCCACATTCTAAAGACGTAGAGGTTTCTAGGTTAATTGAACTCTGTAAATTGCCCGAGTGTGTCGGATGCGAAAGCGGGATAACATTTAACTATTGTGAACCTGTGATGGTCAACGTGGACTCGGTGGGCCGAAGGGCCTGTTTCAAGGCTGTATCTCTAAACTAATCTGAACTTTTATAACGTGGTTTAATGTTGTGCCTATAGGTTCACTATTTTTATCCAGGGATGGACTACTTCTTGTTGGGAACTCCGAGAAAACAAACGCGGCTGTGGTAGGTCGGAAGAAGGGTCTCGACCCGGAAAGTCGCCCATTCCTTCTCTCCAGAGATACTGCCTGTCTCGCTGAGTTACTCCAGCATTCTGTGTCTACCTTGGACTGCTTCCTTGTTGCCTCTGCATTCAGTTATTTAAATTCCGTTATCCAAAATAAAATCAGAGCTCCACTCAGAACCGTTCAATACACCCAGCTGCACTTTGACACTTGCCACTAGCGCCTACACTTTCAGACACACGTGTTTCCCGAGTTTGAATCTCACATTATTTTTCTACCAGGAAGGGAGTCAGGAAGGGGCTATCCACACACAGCCGGCGTGCAGTAAGGAAGGTGACCTCCTGCATTTCACTACTCTACCAACTACAGTTATCCGTGTCAGACCAAAGAACGACTCATAAATTCACCGGAGAGACATTGACTGGCCGGGACTTCCAGAAACCTTCAGCCAAACTTCTGGGCAAACTAAGAAGTCATGAAGGTCATTTCAATCCGGCGCCTATTTTTATCCCTATTCTTTTCCAAAGGCGATGGGTACATCAATAACATCCTGCAGTCTGCATCCTGGGATGCAGCAAGCAAATGATTTATCGTTTGCAACAACGAGCAATTGCATCATTCTCCCCTGGGGCAAGGGGGCCGGGAGAAGCAGAGAGACATTAGGCTTTTCCCAAAGGTTGGATTGCCCAACATTGATGGTGTAATTGGTGGAACATACTAGCCGATGGTGCTCTATAGGCACACGGTAATGCTTTATATCTGAACCACAAGGGATCCACTCAATCAATATCCAAACAACCTGTGACCTTCTGACTAGGGTAATGATGAATGCTCACTTCCCCAGAAGAATCGGGTTGACTGCATTCCCCTGTTGGCATGAATGGTGACTCAATTTCAAGACGACATTCTCCGTCATCATTATAGACCCCTATGCTGGAACACAGAAGATACCAGGTTGAGGACGAGACCCTTGTTCAGACTGAGAGTCAGGGAAGAGGGGAACTAGAGAGATAAAGAGGTTCAATGAAACAAATGATTGAAAGGTACGCAAAACCTTTCGCATGCCTCTCATTCATTTGTTCTTCCTGCCTCTTCATATCTCACGTCTCCCTCTCCCCTGACTCTCAGTCTGAAGAAGGGTCTCACCCCAAAAGGTCACCCATTCCTCCTCTCCAGAGATGCTGCCTGTCCCGCTGAGTTACTCCAGCATTTTGCGTCTATCTTCGGTTGAAACTAAACATAGAACAGGACAGTAGAGAACCATCCCTTCAGCCCACAATGTTTGTGTCGAACATGATGCCGGGTTAAACTGATCTCATCAGCCTGTACATGATCTATATACCTCTACCACTGCAGAGGGTGGTGAAAATTGCCCAACGCATCACTGGTTCCTCACTCCCCTCCATTGAGTCTGTCCAAAGCAAGCGATGTCTGCGAAGGACTGCTCTCACCCCAACCACACACTGTTTACCCTCCTACCATCCGGGAGGCGCTACAGGTCTCTCCATTGCCGGACCAGCAGGTCCAGGAACAGCTTCTTCCCTGCCGCTGTTACATTACTTAACTCTGCACCTCGGTGATTGCCAGTCACCCCCCACCCCCCCCAGACACTCCTTTCACCAGAAAAAATTGCACTACTACGACTGTATGTACGTAAATATATTTATTTATTGTTCATATTCTATGTCGCTCTTCTAGGGAGATTCTAACTGCATTTCGTTGTCTCTGTACTGTACACTGCACAATGACAATAACGTTTGAATCTGAATCTGAATCTGAATCTGAATCTCTATTTCCAGCACATCCATTTGTCTATCTAAAAGCCACCATGGTATCTGCATCCAACACCACCCCTGCTAATGCATTCCAAGCCTCCACCACCCTCACTGGAAAGAAAATGACCTGCGCTTCGCCATTAAACGTTCTCCCATCATAACAACCTTATAGTTGTCCCTCAGATTTGTATTAAGTAGCCTGGTTTTTGATTCCCCTACCCTGTGTGAAAGTCTCTTTGCATTCTCCTCATAACTTCATGCACTTCAGATGATCATCCCTGAGCCTCCTGCACTCCAAGGAATAAAGACCAAGCCTGCCAAACCTCTCCCCATAGCTCAGTCCTGCAAGTTCAGGCAATATCCTCGTTAATCTTCCATCAGTTCAGTTCAGTTCAGTTTAGTTTATTGTCACATGTACCGAGGTACAGCAAAAAGCTTTTGTTGCGTGCTAACCAGTCAGTGGGAAGACAAGACATGATTGCAATCGAGCCGTCCACAGTGTACAGATACACGATAAGGGAATAACGTTTGGTGCAAGATAAAGCCAGCAAATTCCGATCAAAGATAGTCCGAGGGTCACCAATGAGATTGATAGAGAGTAGCTTAGAACTGCTCTCTAACTGTGATAGGATGGTTCAGTTGCCTGAGAACATCTGGGAAGAAACTGTCCCTGAATCTGGGGCAGGTGTGCGTTTTCACACTTCTGTACCTTTTGCCCGATGGGAGAGGGGAGTCCCTCTCTTGATTGTGAACTAAATTGTGTGACGTTGCACCCAGGGATATTATGCCACATCCCCGGATGATCATATCCCTGTAACAGCCATGGGGAGAGAAGACCGGAAGCAAAATGAACATTGTGTTCCTGCGACAGGGAACTGCAATTGTGCTTCAGACATGATAGAGGAACAATTCAGCTCTCTGGATATAAAATGACTTTGTTGCAACCTACCTCCCTAAGGGCAGTCCTTGCAACCTACCTCCTTAAGGGCAGTCCTTGCAACCTACCAACCTAAGGGCGGTCATGGTGGCGCAGCGGTAGAGTTGCTGTTTTACAGCGAATGCACCGCCGGAGACCCGGGTTCGATCCCGACTACGGGTGCTGTCTGTACGGAGTTTGTACGTTCTCCCCGTTACCCGCGTGGGTTTTCTTCGAGATCATCGGTTTCCTCCCACACTCCAAAGACGTACAGGTTTGCAGGTTAATTGGCTTGGTAAAATGTAAAAATTGTCCCCAGTGGGTGTAGGATAGTGTTAATGTGCGGGGATCGCTGGTCGGCGCGGACCCGGTGTACCCCACGGACCCAGTATCTCTAAACTAAACTAAATTAAACTCCCATGGGTCATCAAGGATCATTGCCTCTTCCACAACAAAGAACGCAGGAGGATGAGGGGTGATCTCATAGTGGTGTACAAAATCATGAGAGGAATAGATCGGGGACAGGGGATTTAAGAAAGAACTGCAGATGCTGGAACAATCGAAGGTAGATAAAATTGCTGGAGAAACGCAGCGGGTGAGGCAGCATCTATGGAGCGAAGGAATAGGTGACGTCTGAAGAAGGGTCTTGACCCGAAACGTCATTTATTCTTTCGCTCCATAGATGCTGCCTCACCCGCTGAGTTTCTCCAGCATTTTTGTCTACCTTAAATAAAAAATAGATTTGGCAAGAAGGTCAAACTGAGCAAGTTGGTTAATAAACAACATAATAGATTATCCTCAGGGGTTGTGCTAAAGGTTTGAGCATAAAGGTGTCTTCAGAGAATAGTAAGAACTTCTTACCTGCTAATTCCACATCCCACATGTATATTTACTCAGTGGAAGTGGATCCAATAAAGACTGCATTCTTTAAATTTTTCCAGTTTAACAAAATGCAAGCTTTTGAATTTTTTTCTTAAGCAGGCCATCATTAGATTTCCTCAAAAACAGTCCAGTACAAAATGCACCAGACTTGGGCATGTAGCACCAACATTAATTCAGTTGAAATGTAATTAAAACAAAAGGAATTGCAGAAGCTGGAATAACTCAGTGTGTCAGGCAGCATCTCTGGAGAACATGGATAGGTGAAGCTGAGGCAGGTACTATCATAATGTTTAAGAGACATTTGGACAGGTACATGGATAGGATAGGTTTAGATGGGTATGGTCCTAGTGCAGACAGGTAGGACTATTGTAGATGCTGCATGTTGGTCAGCGTGGGGAAGTTGGGCCGAAGGGCCTGTTCCCATTCTATTTGACTATGACTTTATGAATGTGCTTTTCCATTCATGTGATCAAAGAGAGGAACCCCATAGATTTCTCACCCACTCTTCCCCAAGAAACGTGTAGGAAGGAACTGCAGATTCTGGTTTACACTGAAGGTAGACACAAGATGCTGGAGTAACTCAGCGGGACAGGCAGCATCTCCGGAGAGAAGGAATGGGTGACGTTTCGAGTCAACACTATTCTTCAGACTGAAGAAGGGTCTCAAGCCGAAGAGTTACCCATTCCCTTCTCTCCAGAGATGCTGCCTGGCCCACTGGAGTTACTCTGGTATTTTGTATCTATCTTCCCCTAGAAATGACCCATCAGGTCGGACCTTAACAAATTCTGGCCATTAATTTGAAATCATGTCCCAGTTTATTCTTTGAATTTAATAGAACCTGAACTAAGCTACTTTGTTATGCAAAATACTTGAAATTAAAACTGAAGGACTAAACCTGCAGGGCTATAAACCGATTACACACATAAGAAAAATAATTCTTTCCTAATGAGCTAAGAAAGTGCAATGTCACCTGCCATAAAATTTTGTGCATTTACATTTTTAGCACAATGGAACTTAAATCTACATTTGACAAAACTGTGCATCTGCATAAAAAGCACATTGCTTATATTTGTTTCCCAATTAGTTCACAAAAGAATTAAGACATTCCCAAGTGCTGTATTAATTGTTAAGAGTCAAAATTATTTTATTTTAGAAGAATCCAGTTTAGTTTAGTTTAGTTTACTTTAGAGATACAGCACGTAAACAGGCCTTTGGCCTAGCGAGCCTGCACCGACCTGCGATCCCCGCACACTAACACTATCCAACAGACAATTTACACTTATACCAAGCTAATTAACCTACAAACCTGTATGTCTTTGGAGTGTGAGAGGAAACTGGAGCACCCGGGGAAAACCCACACGGTCACAGGTAAGAACGTACAAAACTCTGTGCAGACAGCACCTGTAGTCAGGATCGAACCCGTGTCTCTGGCTCTGTAAGTCAGCAACATTACCGCTGCCCTCTCCCCTTTTATCTCCCCACGCCCCCCCCTCTCTCCCCCTCCCCCCCATCCACTGTGTGCCACCTATACTCACACCTATTTCTCCCCTCCCCTCCATCTATATTCCTTCTTCTGGCTTCACAATTTGCAGCTCTTCAATCCTTTTGGGTCACACTTTTTTTTCCATCTCTGTCCTTTATCCAATTATCTGCCTATCAATCTCTCCCCGTCACCTGTGTTTACCTATTACCTGTCGTGACCCTTCTCTCTTCTAGATTTCTCCCTCCCCACCTCCCCTCTACAATCAGTCTGAAGGAGGATGCCAACCCGGAATGTCACCTATCCATATTCTCCAGGGATGCTGCCAGACCTGCTGAGCTACTCCAGCACTATATGTAATTTTTGTTCCATTACTTCTCTCTTTGTGGGATCGTGGAGTATGCAACCCAACTACTGTGTTTGCCTACATAATATTGTGGTATTTTGAGATATCATGAAGGGGTGACAAGGTGCCAGCTTTAACAAGGCTGAAACTTTATGAGTACACCATTATGCGGCACGGTGGTGCAGCAGTAGAGTTTCATGCCTTACAGCGCCAGAGACCCGGGTTCGATCCTGACTACGGGTGCCGTCTGGATAGAGTTTGTCCATTCTCCCTGTGACCGTGTGGGTTTTCTCCAGGATCTCCGGTTTCCTCCCACACTCCAAAGACATATAGGTTTGTGAGCTAATTGGCTTGGTATAATTGTAAATTGTCCCTAGTGTGTGGAGGACAGTGTTCGCGTGCGGAGTGATCGCTGGTCGGCGTGGACTCGGTGGGCCGAAGGGCCTGTTGACGCGCTGTATCTCTAAACTAAACGAATCTAAAGTGCAAAATAGCAGCAGTCAAATTCTTTAATACAACGTAGAATTTCAGTTTTAAAGAAGTCAGTGACTGTTGTTGAAACTTGAAAAATAGAGTTGTTATTAGTGTATGAAAATTGCAACAGACACCATGGCCACGGAACTGCTGCAATGAAACTTCTGCCTCACAATATTCTTTGGCAAGATGATGCATGGACCAACAAGCAATAAAAATCTGTTTATCCAGCTGTCAGACCAAATTCGTCATAAAGTACATTTACTCAGGCTCTGCAAAGACTATGCTATGTCTTCCTGAGTAGCTACACCAACCTATGCTGTACCACCATCATCTGCCCACGAGACACCTTAACCCCTTGTGTTTAGTGGTGGTCATGGTCATTTACTGCAGGCTGGCATTTCTAGCCTGGGGTGCCCAAGCTACAATCTTCCCTCCTTGAGACTAAAAGATCAGCAATTCCCTTCAAACGCCAGGTCGATTCACACAAATTTTCTTCCTACATCTTCACCAAGATAACAAAGGCACCAATAAGAAAATAGCGATATCTACGCGTCTTTCCATCCTTCAAGCCACTAAATTATACCAATGTAGATAAACTGAGAGATAATAAGCAATCGCAATAAGCCTCCTTTGTGAACAACGTCTAATCCTACAACTAGAACAATAGATATGAATGCGTGCAAGAAGGAACAGCAGATGCTGGTTTACACCAAAGATAGACACCAAATGCTGGAGTAGCTCAGCGGGTCAGGCAGCATCACTGGAGAAAAGGAATAGGTGACGTTTTGGGTCGGGATCTTTTATCAGACTCGTGAGGTCAAACAGTCTGAAGAAGGGTCTCAACCCAAAACATCACTTATTCCTTTTCTCCAGAGATGCTAGCTGACCCGCTGAGTTATCCCAGCATTTTCAGTGTGCCGTGAACCAGCACATGCGTTGCTTTTTGTGGAGACCTGTGGTAACTCTGAACACAGCAGTGGCTGCCCCGCCAACAGTATGTCTGTCCTTTCTTCTTTTAGTTATTTTTAGCATGTGTTAAAAAGTAAGTTTTAGTGTTCCTTGGTTTGTTTTATTTTGGGGGGGAGGGGGTAGTTGGGGGAAACTTTTTATTCAATCTCTTACCTCGACGGAGATGTGATTATTTTTCCCGTATCGTATCTCTGTCCCCACTGCGGCCTAACACCGTGGAGTTGGCGGCCTTTCCTGGAGACCGGCTGGCACTCCAAGCCGCAGGAGTCTGCGGGACTTTATCATCGTGGAGTTTGCGATCGGCGCTCCAACAGCGGGGCCTGTGGACTTTAACATCGTGAAGCCCGTGGTCTCTGGTAAGAAGAGGCCGATTCGGGAGCTCCATGCCGCGGAGAGTGTTCCAACCGCCGCGATGCAGGGGTTTTGATCACCCCGTCTAGGGCTTTGATCGTCAGCTGCAGGGGCTTTGACCGCCCCTACTGCGGATGGTTTGACTGCCTCGACCACGGGAGAACAAGAGGAAGAAGATTCAAATTTATTGCCTTCCATCACAGTGAGGAATGTGGAAGCCACTGTGATGGATGTTTATGTTAACATTTATGTAGTTGTGTGTCTTGTTGCTTTTCACTTAGTATGGTAACGCAAATTTCACTGTACCTTAATTGGTACATGTGACAATAAACTGACCTTGAAACCATGAAACCTTAAAAAGGCTCCAAAAATTAAGATGGATCTTTTGAACATAAGGATGTAAATGGGTATGCTTAAACGGGTTTTGTGTTTTTTTCCCCTAAGAAATTTACCACTGCCTTCTCTCCTATTTCTACTTTACACTTTTTCTTTTTTTTATATACACACTTCACATTTTTCTATTCTCTACCATCTATTTTTCCTCTTTTTCCCCTTTCTATTGTTTTCTTTTTCTTGTCTTGCTTACTTCCTTCTCAAAACATAAAACTAGAGGCTGTACATAGAACGGATTACGGTATGACATAGTTGGCACCTAAAATTAGGTTCCACTGTACTGTTTTGTACTGTATTAACTTCTAATAAAATAAACAACAAAAAAACAAAAAAAAAGAAATTTACCACTGACACCAATCAAAATAAAAGCATTTTGTGTGTATTTTAACCGCTATCATTTCTTCAGAAAATCACTTCAAGTAGTGGACAGTGATTAAAATTGCCATACTAATATTAAACACAGTTTCAGCTGTTTTAATCCAATGTTAACAGATTATTGAGGTTTAGGTTTATCGAGGAAACTGTTTTAAAAGAAGATTATTTTTTAATGAATTAAAAAGCAGGCTAATATAGAAAGTGCTGGAGTAACTCTGCAGGTCAGGCATCATCTCTAGAGGGAATGGATAAGTAACATTGCGAGTCAGGACCTTTCTTCAGGATCCCCATGTGGAACGTCACCCATTCATCCCCACCACAGATGCTACCTGACCCACTGAGTTACTCCAGCACTTTGTGCTTTGCTCAAAATTCCGGCATCAGCAGTTTAGTTTAGTTTAGTTTATTATTGTCACGTGTACAGAGTTACCGTGGGTCTCCATAAAACGCAACGCATGTGCTGGTTCACGGCAGACTGAAAATTATCCAAAAGAGTTTGAGTTTAAACTAAAAGAAATAATCTGATTTTCAAAACAAATTAAGCTTTGGGAACTTCGCAGGAGGGGTAATGAGAAAATAACCATGTCAATGAATATTGTTGAGATGGAGATTGACAGATTCTTGATTAGTAAGGGCATCAGGGGTTATGCAGAGAAGGCAGGAGAATGGGGTTGAGAGGGAGAGATAAATCAGTCCTTGATTGAATGGCGGAGTGGACTTGATGGGCCCAATTGGCCTGATTCAGCTGCTAGAACTTATGAGTTTGAGAGCAGTGTGAAGGTTAGTTAGCTTACAGGGGGAAGCCGCTGTGGGGATCCACTGCATATAGTACCGTGGCCTGCAGGGGGAGGCGCCGAGGCAGCTCCGGCACGTCTCCCGAAGGCCAGAGAGCGGGAGGACGAAGCCGGCGATAATGACGGGCGAGGGCCAAGAGGAGAGGGGACCGGGATCTGGCCCACTGGGCCCTCGAGATCGGCTGTGGGAGGCTACCACCCCCCTCCCCCCCCAAGGTGGACAGGCGAGGAGAGCCTGTCCAGCCTGTCCAGAACCAGGGGCCACAGTTTAAGAATAAGGAGTAAGCCATTTAGAGCGGAGACGAGGAAACACTTTTTCTCACAGAGAGTGGTGAGTCTGTGGAATTCTCTGCCTCTCTCTGGATACTTTGAAGAGAGAGCTAGATAGGGCTCTTAGAAATAGCGGAGTCAGGGGATATGGGGAGAAGGCAGGAACGGGGTACTGATTGGAGATGATCAGCCATGATCATATTGAATGGCAGTGCTGGCATTAAGGGCCGAATGACCTACTCCTGCACCTATTGTCTATTGTCTATTGTCTATTGAGAGGGACGTGGGCTCACTGGTCGATCCACACTTCCAAGGAAGGCGATGGCTGGAGGCCTTGCAGCAGCCTGGGGCTCGCCTAGAACGGGCACCGTTCATAACAACTAGAGCTCAGACTGGACTTTGCAAACGGAGCACCCAGGAAAACTCACACGGTCATGGGGAGAACGTGCAAACTCTGTGCAGACAGCATCCGAGGTCAGGGTCGAACCTGAGTCTCTGGTGCTGTAAGGCAGGCGGCAGTTCTACCGCTGCACCACAGTCCCCCCCCCCCCCCCCCCCCCCCCCCAAGTAGTTAAAACCTATTAGTTTTGTTTAACAATCTTCTCCCAATAAAATGGTTCAGGTTTGAAAGAATAATTAGGGTTAGTTACTGAATGGGTCTTTTAAGCTCAGTTTGCTTCCAGTGTAGGGAGAAAACATGGTGGTGACATATGTATGCACCTAATTAGACCGCTTAACTAAAGCGAGAAAGGAAAAGAACAGGAGCCAAGACTTGGCTTCAGGGCACAGTTTGGATGGAAACATTCACAGGGCAGAATGCAGCATTTGCATACTTTGCAAGTATTTTATTTTGAGTGGACAAGTGTTTTGCGCCATTCACCATTGGGGAAAGATACTGCAATGTTTTTATTTAGACGTCAGTCTGGAAGCCCTGAATCGCAGAGAAAAATATTTAAACAGTGTATAAATATGTACACTGAAACATATCGGTAGAGTTGCTGCCTTACAGCACCAGAGCCGGAGACCCGGGTTCGATCCTGACACCGGGTGCTGTCTGTACAGAGTTTGTCCATTCTCCCCGTGACCACGTGTGTTTTCTCCGGGTGCTCCAGGTACCTCCCACATTCCAAAGACGTGCAGGTTTGCAGGATAGTTTCAGTTTAGTTTTATTGTCACATGTGCCGAGGTACAGTGAAAAGCTTTTGGTGCGCGCTATCCAGTCAGCAGAAAGACAATATATGATTACAATCGAGCCATTTACAGTGTATAGATACATGATATGGGAATAACGTTAAAATAAAGCCAGCAAAGTCTAATCAAGGATAGTCCGAGATTAATTGGCTTCTGTAAAAATAAAAATAAAATTCCTTTGCGTGTGGGATAGTGCTAGTGTACGGGGTGATCGCTGGATGGCGCAGACTCGGTGGGCCAAAAGGCCTGTTTCCGCGCTGTTTCTCTGAAGTATAAATGTCTAGACCAGCTGGTTGTAGATGGAAAAATTAAAGATATATTTAACATTTTCAGAGATGAATATGATTGCAATTATTTCCCAAACGGCCCCAGAAGAGGCGTCCACGGTTGCGTGGTAGAGTTAAGGGCCTGTCCCACTTGAGTGTCATTTGCGTGTCACGCAGATGGCGCACGAAGATTTTGTACATCCCAAAATCCTGGGGCGCCGCGCGCGACCGCGCATCACTGTCTACGTCACCACGCACCATGTGGGCGTCACGTGCTCGTCACGATGCGCGCGTCTTGCATCGTGACGCGTAAATGATGTAGCGTAAATAACGCGCAAATGTCACCCAAGTGGGACTGGCCCTTAAGTACCTTACAGCGCTTGCAGCGCCGGAGACCCAGGTTCAATCCCGACAATGGGTGCTGTCTGTACAAAGTTTGCACGTTCTCCCCGTGACCACGTGGGTTTTCTCCGAGATCTTCGGTTTCCTCCCACACTCCAAAGACGTACAGGTTTGTAGGTTAATTGGCTTGGTGCAGGTGTAAATTGTCCCTAGTGTGTGTAGGATAGTGCCAATGTGCAGGGATCGCTGGTCGGTGCAGACTTGGTGGACCAAAGGGCCTGTTTCCGCGCTGTATCTCAAAAACTAAACTAAACTAGAGTATAACGTGGGAGTCCTTCCATGTGTTTTTCAACACATCGATACATTTAATGCTTAACGTTCACTAAACATGGCCCTACAGTCATTAGCAGCAGAGTTATTTTACAATGAGTCTTCACACATTGAGATGTCCGTGGCAACTTGTAATGAGACCACAAGACCATAACTGACATTAGAGACATGGTAATATAGAAACTTACTGCATTGCTAACACAATCTACAAAGCAGAAATATGAAATTAATTGGAACTTCATAATTGGAAATACATACAATGTAGATTTTAAGCCAGTTGAGACTAAATTTTATTGTGTAAATTTAAATTAAGAAGTCTTTTCAGTGAAGGTGGAAGGTGATGGTTGGAATAGCGTCATAGAGTCATACAGTATGGAAACAGGCCCTTCGGCCCAACTTGCCCGCAACGACCCTATCTACACTAGCCCCACCTGCCTGCGTTTGGCCCATTTATATCTATCTATCTATATAATATTAAAACTGTGTGTGTGTGTGTGTTTCTGCCTGTCTTGTGGTTGCCAGCCTGTGGGTGTCAGCCTTTGATTCGTTGCTACGCTAACACCAGACCCACAGACGCCCAGATGTTTTCCATTTCGGTAGATATTTCACTTTTCATTCCAAGTATCCATTCCTCATTAAATTTCGTCGTGTTTATGTACACATTTTTAATAAAATCCTTCTCCAGTGACCATAACGGCTGCTGGCGCCCGCCTCTCGCCTCAAAGACGCCATTTAAAAACAGCCGCACTGCTGAGTGCTCGAATCTTCAGTTGGAGGACCACGTCTCCCGTGGGGGCTACGGGTAGGGAACGGCTGCGTTGGGGGAGCAGACCCAACGGGTCTGCACTTGGTCTAGTATCACTCTAAACCTGTCCTATCCATGTACCTGTCCAAATGTTTCCAAAACATTGCGCTAGTGCCTGCCTCAGCCATCTCATCCGGCGGCTTGTTCCATACACCCACCACCCCTTTGTGTAAAAATGTTACCCCTCAGGTTCCTATTAAATCTTTTCCTGCTCACCTTAAACCCATGTCCCCTGGTTCTCGATCCTCCTACTCCAGGCAAAAGACTCTGTGCATTTAGCATATATCTGGCATGAAAGACAAAGACAAATTAACAGTGCATCCTCTTACTAATACAGTAAATTATCCAGCAGGTTTAAGAGTTTAAGAGATACACCGCGAGTTGTGAATCTTCACAGACTATGATTTACACCATTGCACTCAAAGCTAAAACTTGCCCTCAGCCTCTCCATTATTCCTAAGATCTTGCGGGATTTACATATTAATTGACCATTATACTCGCTACAGAAAGTTAAGTTTCACAAATAATTGTGTAAGTACCTTTTTAATAACATGGTAGTTGTTATTGCAATGCCAATCAAACACCCTCTTCCAGAAATTGATGAATTTATTTGTGCAATTTCCAGTCTTTAATGGTGTAATTGTTTGCAATCTTTTTTTTGTTATGTGTCAGTTATGTCTCTTTCTCCTTTTTCTTCATCAGAACCGTCTTCCCACATTTTAGTTTTCTTTTTGGACCTAAATTGATTGGACCTAAGGGTCTGAAGAAGGGTCTCGACCCGAAACATCACCCATTCCTTCTCCCCAGAGGGGCTGCCTGTCCGATTGAGTTACTCCAGCATTTTGTCTCTAAATTGATTCTTGTTCTCCCTGCTTATCTGTCTAAAAATACTTTTAGACTCTAGACTTTAGAGATACAGTGTGGAAACAGGCCCTTTGGCCCAATGAGTTCGTAGTGACCAGTGATCACCCCGTACAGTAACACTATCCTACACACGAGAGACTATATACAATTGTTTAATGTTTGATTGTTTAATCTCATTGTTAGAGTCATATAGCACGCAAACAGGCCCTTTCTACCAACTCATCTGGATGGCCCATTTAATCCCATCCCACTTTTGGTCCATATCCCACTTTTCCGGTCCATATACCTGTCCAAGTATCATTTCAACACTGTTATGGTATCTGCCTCAACTATCTCCTCTGGCAGCTCCTACCATTATACCTACCACCCTCTGAATGGAAGCTGGAGGCTTTGCTCAGACTCACTGTGAGCCCCTCCGCGAGGCGTGGACTTACCATCGGAGCCGATTCCTTGCCTGCGATCGTCGCTCCAACCACGGCTTGCAGGAGCCTGCGATCGTCGCTCCAACCACGGCCTCAAGGAGCTCGCAATCCCGGGTAAGAGACCGAGGTCGGGAAGCACCAAAGGCCGCACGACGTACAACAAGCCCCGAACCGGGGTAGATCGCCCGGCGCGGGGGAGCTCAGATACCCCCCCCCCCGATGCAGGAGCTTGATTGCCCGACGAGAAAGCCCGCAGTCGGCTACGAGAGTAAGATCATCCCGTCAACGGAAGGTGAGAGGCCCCTGACCGCTGGAGGACAAAGAAGGGAAGAGACTGAACTTTTATTTTGCCTTCCATCACAGTGAGGAATGTGGAGGAGTCACTGTGGTGGATGTTCATGTTAAAATGTATTTTGTGTGTTTTGTTGCTTTTTATTGGTATGACTGTACGGCAAATCAAATTCCTCGTATGTTGCAAAACATACTTTGCTAATAAAGTCTGATTATGATTATGATAATGCAATAATAACAAATCATACAAACCGCAAATAACCTAGAATCTTATCAAAAATCAATACTAACCAGGTTATTAAGCTTATGAGAAGGGTAAGAGGGAAGGGTAATATGGAGGTAGCAGTGCAGAACAAGTATACAGTGACTCATAGTGATCAATGGACGTTCAAAAGGGTGGACTATTCATTTATGTGTTGCCCCATCCCCTAAAAGTGTCAACGCCTCATCTATGAGGCTTTCTATGCATTTACATTTATTCCACATTGTAATTTTACTCAGAGCTGACTTGGTCCATTTTGTTGTATTCAAAGATATTATGGAGGGAATGCCAGGGAGAGGGGGTGATGACCAAATTTCAGCCGTAGCATCTTGCCAAAGAGCTACTTCACTGGGTCCACTCGTCTGCTATCAAGCAAATCAGACAGAAATAGATTGTTGGCACACAAAATTGCTGGAGAAACTCAGCGGGTGCAGCAGCATCTATGGAGCGAAGGAAATAGGCGACGTTTCGGGCCGAAACCCTTAGTCTGAAGAAGGGTTTCGGCCCGAAACGTCGCCTATTTCCTTCGCTCCATAGATGCTGCTGCACCCGCTGAGTTTCCCCAGCAATTTTGTGTACCTTCGATATTCCAGCATCTGCAGTTCCCTTTTGAACAGAAATAGATTGTTAATTTAGTTTAGAGTTACAGCGCGAAAACAAGCCCTTCGGCCCACCGAGTCCGCGCCGACCAACGATCCCCGTACACTAACACTATCCTACACACTAGGGACAAGTTACAATTTTTACCGAAGCCAATTAACCCACAAACCTGTATGTCTTGGAGTGTGGGAGGAAACCGGAGCACTTGTGGGACATCCACATGGTCATGGGGAGAACATACACAGACAGTATCCGTTGTCGGGAGTGAACCAGGGTCTCTGCCGATGTCAGGCAGCAGCTCTACCGCTGCGCCACCATGCCGCCCTGATCTATCATGAAAAATTATGTCTCTGGTTCCTCTGACTTATACAAAATATCATCTGCATTGATGCAACCGCAGAGGAGGCAACAAAGAGTCTGAAGAAGGGTCTCGACCCGAAACGTCACCTATCCCCTTTTCTCCAGAGATGCTGCCTGACCTGCTGAATTAGAGAGGTTCATCTTCGGTTTAAACCAGCATCTGCAGTTCCTTCCTACACAGTATCTGAACGCTGGCCTAATGAAGGATGTGTTTACTGCAAGTGGGTATCTAGATAGGGCCAAACCTTTTAAATCTGGTCATACAGATGCCAAAAGTACGATGCACTATTTGAATAATAACTACACAATTTCAATGCAAAATCATTAGTATCTCCGCCATGATCTTTTGTCTATCTGACTTTGCTTTTGGTTCAGATTGGAAAGATTTCCAAACCCATGTACCTTGGCAAATGACAGCTGGTGCTCCTGACAGGGAACATTTGATTTCCCTGCGCTTTATGCTTAAGGCTTCTTGTTTTAATTCTGTTCAAGGCAGACAGATGTGTATTCAATTTGAATATTAATTTAAAAAAAAATAACTTTATTGCAAAAAATGTAGATTGTAAACCTTGTGCGTTGAGGTCAGTGGTTTAGCACAAAAGCACATAGGACTTAAATAAAGAACGTATTTTACGTTTCACTTTTTTCTCCAGCAATTTTTTTTCTCTCTCTCTCCCACAAATTTGCCCGCTGACAAATTTGGTACAGATGGTTGGAACAGTGGAGGAGGCTGTCAAGGCTGATTTACCACTGCGTACATGACAAGAGGTCTGATTGTATCTGAAAGCCTTCATGAAGACCACATGGACCCTGACATTTTGTGATGAGCCCTGGAGAAGCCTTCCAGTGGACTGGAGGGAAAGGCTGCGCACCCTGAGCTGCCTGCAGGCCGTGAGACGCAGCACTCAGAGCTCGCGTCGGGCCGGGCTGGATCCACCGCCGCTGGACCTGAAGCACAACCGCACTCTCACAACTCACTGGAAACTGCTGCCAAACCGAAACTTGGAGGCTGAACCCCTGCTCCCTTCCATAACGGCTCGCCTGAACCCGCCAAGCTGAAGTGCTCCTGGAAACCGAGAGATTTCGGTAAGCCCTGTCCTTGACAAAACATTGTATTGACATTTATCGGTCTGAAGAAGGGTCTCGACCCCGAAACGTCACCCATTCCTTCTGTCCAGAGATGCTGCCTGTCCAGCTGAGTTACTCCAGCATTCTGTGTCTATCTTTAGAATTCTAATCAACCTGGCCTTGCAAATCCCTTTAGTATTAAAATAATAAACCATTTATGAAATTGCCTCAACTTTTTTTATAATACTGGGAATCACGAAAAAACATAAAAGTGAATTTTGCTAGCCTGCTTCATTTATGATCACCTAAATTATAAATAATGCACAATTTTGTTTCCTTAAATCTCTGGTTAAAGTTTATTCCATACTCTAATCCAGTTTGAATATCTTTCACAGCAGATGCATTTTATCAACAGTCACTGACAAATGTTTATGATGGCACCCTTTTTAATAGCTTGCTGCTTAAGTGCATTCTGACTAATTAAAGAAAAACACTTTGATCAGTATGAAACTTTACAATAATTCATTAAAATATTTTGTGGTACACTTGAAAAATGTGGTCTATGCATTGTAACGTAAATGGCTTTAAAATAATGATTTTACTGCTAAATAGCCTGTGAATTATTTGCACAATGTTCTGTCTTCCAATATTCTAAGTGAAAATGGACTCCAGACATTCTATATATTGTCTAAAGTTGTTGAAGTTCTAAACAAGATAATAAGAATCTCTTCAGTCGCTTGGCTGTGCATCACAATCTTTAACCCCTTTCAACATATGACCATTTATTATGCTGAGGACCTTTGTGTTTTCCAATTGAACGCTACCCACTAAACCCTATTTTCTCAGGTTGCTATTCAAGGGACGATTCTCCACGTGAAACCCCTTTCTCAATACGATCTATCGCCGCGATGCCGGAGAGGAATTGGCAAACGGAGAGAAGAAAAAAATGAACAGTAAAAGTTTGAAACGTTGCCCTGAGAAAAAAAAACTCTCCTTATTTCTCCAGCACGACGGTCTCATTAAGAAGACACGAAGGCAGCAACAAAAAAGTTCTGGTGTAAGTTCGGGACCAGCTTTGCAAACAAAATGGGAAAAGTGTGCGTCTCTTGCCGTGTGCTAACAACTACATCAAAGGAGCGAACGGCGTATTTATAAAGGTTTTGTGACTGAAAGGGAAATAGCTTGCAGGCACAAGGCACATGACTACTCCATTTAGGGGAAAGGGGCAGATCAGCTCAATCAGTACAGCCTCGGGGCTCAAATCCTAGACAATAAATACCTTACATAACATTTAATTGTTTTCCTTTTCAGTTAGGGAGATCGAAGTGAAAAGCCACTGAACACATCACGCTGGTGAACATAAACTGCAGAGCCAGAGAATAGCATTTTTCGAGGTAAGCCGTTCGGTTATTTGTATAAAAGACTGCACGATAACCTGTCATATATTGCAAGCATGCAGCATTCTGTTTGCAGATAAAGTTTGGCACGTCTGCAAAATAAAATGATTTATAAGATCCCCCCCTCCCCCGTTAAATATTATTTCCCTGTCTCACGGTTAAGATGGTGATGGAG
This sequence comes from Amblyraja radiata, assembly GCF_010909765.2. NCBI lineage: Eukaryota > Metazoa > Chordata > Chondrichthyes > Rajiformes > Rajidae > Amblyraja > Amblyraja radiata. Next base: position 34,900,478 of record NC_045977.1, on the reverse strand, counting down.
GAAAACTGAAATTATTTATATCTCGGTCCGTATGTAAATATAATCCAAACTGTCTGAATCTGCTTTTGACTTCAGTTAGATATTGTGGAAAGTGTATGAAATCTCCAAGCTGAGGTGGATCTGTGAAAGGTGGTGATCTCAGAATGCACCATGCTCAATAGTTTTTGCTGGCTAAATGTGACATATATATTAGGGATGCTGTTAAGAGAGGTAGGTGGAGGACGTTAGTTGACCTGCATGGTGCTAAAAGTGTTGTATGTTCCTTCTGCAGCCTCCAACTGCTGCTGTGTGGACAGATCAGGACTTGACTATGGATTGGGGATTGGAAAAGTTTAGCTCGCAATAGCAAAGCCTCGTATATCAAGTACAACTTCATTTTCAAGTATTCTTCGCTGTGTCTCAGCATTCAGTAGCAGAGACATTTACACAATGGTTCAGGTGTAGTGGTTGGAGCAATTATATGATTATCCAGCAGTTGGAGAATCGGAAACAGAACAATAAGTGTGACATGCTTTTTTCACCGATGCTTTACAGCCACTGAATGGTGCTTTATGAAAGTGCAGCCATTTCTGTAAATGCCTGAAGCTGGCTTCATTTGGTGCAATGACATGTATGTGTGCAACGGGAGATTATCAACACCAGTTTAAAGAAATGATTAGCTGTCATCCGTTAAAAGATGTGTATTTCAGTAGGGAATTGCCGGCTCCCTGTTCCCGGGCTGGTTAACATTTGAAATAAGAAAAGACAGAAGCATTTGCACAAATGCATCAGATCCCATCACCCATTGACTTGGAGATTGTCTCATGTGCAGGAAGGAACAGCAGATGCCGGTTTAAACCGAAGATAGGCAAAAAAAAAAGCTGGAGTAACTCAGCGGGTCAGGCAGCATCTCTGGAGAGAAGGAATGGGTGACGTCTCGGGTCGAGACCGAGTCTGAAGAAGGGTCGAGTCTGAAGAAACTTCACCCGTTCCTTCTCTCCAGAGATGCTGCCTTTCCCGCTGAGTTACTCCAGCTTTTTGTGTCTATCTCCGGAGTTTGTCTCACTGTTTATCATCAGTGACTCTGAATTTTGCCATCCGGGCTCTTGCATCAAACCTTATGAAGGCTTCTTCGCTATTCCGTGGGGAGAAAGGAAGATTGCAGGTGGGCAATGTGAAACGGTGGCACAGGATCAGTCACTTGTAACACTGCACTTTTTAATTTTCACTCCAATTTAATTTATAGATTTGAAAATGAAGTAGCTGGGTAACAGGTCACCGAATCAGCGTAGCTTATTTTACACTATCTACCAGTCCGAAGTGCACCCATTGTGCATCTAGCATTGGTAGAATGTCGAAACAAGGAACTGCAGATGCTTCTTTACAAAAAGACACAAAGTGCTGGAGTCAATCAGCGGTTTAGGCAATCAAAATCCCCCCTCGCCTGTGTTCACCTATTATCTGCCATGCTTTCTGCTGCTTCTCCTCTTTCCTACTTTATTCACCCCCACCCCCTATAATCAGTCTGAAGAAGGGTCCCGAACCGAAACGTCGCTTATCCATGTTCTCCAGCGCCTGATCCGCTGAGTTACTCCAGCACCTTGTGCCTTTTTTTTGTTAGCATTGTTACAAGTTTGGCATCTAGAATTGGTGGTGTCACTTTAACAACTGTGCTCCACGATCAACACCTTCCTCTCTTTGGGGTGATCGCTGAATGTCAAACGTGCCAGAGAGTCTGTTTGTCCCTGTGGGGGAAAAGCACATACAAAAAAACAACGCTGTCTTGAACAATGAACTTTTCTTCATTTAGTAATCTCCCCCTGTTGATAGTTTACATTATTATCCAGCATCTTGCATGAAGACGTACTGACATCAGTAATGAAACTATAATGAGTCATTGGGTTGGTGCTGGGGGAATTGGCTATAAATATGATTATTTACAAACAAGGAAATGCAGCTGCTGGTTTAGAAGAAAAACGCCATAGAGTGCTGGAGGAACTCAGCGGTCAGGCACATCTCTGGAGAACATGAATAGATTATCCAATTGGCTGCTGATTTCAACCATTGCATTCCCTCCCTCCCCACTCTAGTCATCCTGCTAGTTCCACTGTTCACATCGTTGTATCCCTTCATTATCACCTCATCCCCAGCCAACAATGGATCATTATGGGCTCCACCCTTCCTTGGTCATCTGTTGCCGGTCCTGCTTTTCTTACCTCCAGTTCCCCCCCACACCCCCCACTCTACTTTCAATCTTCCTCCCACAATATGTAATATGTAAAAGAATATGTGATTCTGTTCCATTCTGTTTATAGTTTGTTTGTTTGTTTTTTGCACAAAGTCCGCGAGCATAGTCACTTTTCATTTCACTGCACATCTCGTATGTGTATGTGACGAATAAACTTGACTTGGCTTGACTTGACTTGAAGAAGGGTCCCGAATCGAAACGTCACCCATCCTTTTTCTCCAGAGATGTTGCCTGACCGGCTGAGTTACTCCAGCACTTTGTGTCTATCTTCTTATTTGATTGCCAACTAATATGATTATTTAATTGGCTGTACTATTTTGGAGCATTCCTGCAAAATTCACTTTCAAGGCGCACATCATTTAGTTTAGTTTAGAGAAACAGCATGGAAACAGGCCTTTCCGCCCACCGAGTCCTCACTGACCGGCAACCCCTACACATTTACACTACCCCACACACACTAGGGACAATTTTAACATTTACCAAGCCTGTACATTTACCTAAAAACCTGTGCGTCTTTGGAGTGTGGGAGGAAACTGAAGATCTTGGAGAAAACCCACGCAGGTCACGGGGAGAACGTGCAAACTCCGTACAGACAGCACCCATAATCGGGATCGAACCCGGGTCTCCGGCGCTGCAAGTGCTGTTATGCAGCAACTCTACCGCTGTGCTACCTGCCCCACCTTATAATTATTCAGTAAGAAATTTGTGATGCTTAAGAATGAAATAAATGTGAAATATTCCTATTTCCCCTAAGCTGAGAAAATAGATAGTTAACAGAGAGATCTGGAAAGTGGATTTTGCAGCACAGATTATTTTGTGCTCCACGTGATAGAGAAAGTCAGGCAGGGGCTCAATAAGGTAAATGATTTCCCTCATATTGATATCCCAGGTTTGTAGATCAGTTGGCTTCTGTAAATTGTTCAAGAAGGAACTGCAGATGCTGGAAAATTGAAGGTAGACAAAATTGCTGGAGAAACTCAGCGGGTGCGGCAGCATCTATGGAGCGAAGGAAATAGGCAACATTTCGGGCCGAAACCCTTCTTCAGAATTTTGTCTACCTTCTGTAAATTGTCCCTAGTGTACAGGGTAGAACTAGTTTAGTTTAGCAAAACAGCACGGAAAAAGGCCCTTCGGCCCACCGAGTCCTCACCGACCAGCGATCCCCGCACGCTAACATTATCTTACACACACTGGGGGCAATTTACAATTATACCAAGCCAATTAACCTACAAACCTGTACTCCTTTGGAGTGTGGGAGGAAACCGGAGCACCCGGAGAAAACCCATGCATATCCGGGGGAGAATATACAAACTCCATACAGACAGGCACCCGTGGCCAGGATCGATCCTGGGCCACTGGCACTGTTGCTTAGCAACTCTGCTGCTGCGCCACACAGTGTGTGGGTGGTCATTGGTCGGGACGGACCCGGTGGGCCGAAGGGCATGTTCCCACGCTGTATCTCTAAAACAACAAAAAAACTAAGAACAAAGGTAAGCAGATATCACCTGGATTTCATTCATCGCTGAGGATGCTTGGCCAATAGATGGCGCTGGCATCTGCAGATGGAAACCATTGAGGTCTATGTGGTCATGAATTATGGAGCCCAGTGCTGAAAACCTACCTCAATGATCCCCATTGCCATGTCCCCATCATCATGACTCCTATTACCTCCCCCATTTCCTGCATTGCTTCACCTCCCAATGCTCAACACTTCCTCTACCTTCATTGCCTGACTCCTCTGCCGACCTGTCTTCTAACATTCTCAACAATGTCTCCTGATGATCTGTGAAGGACGGATCTGCAGATGCTGGCGTACACTCTGGAGTTTAGAAGGATGAGAGGGTATCCCATTGAAACATATAAGATTGTTAAGGGCTTGGACACGCTAGAGGCAGGAAACTTGTTCCCGATGTTGGGGGAGTCCAGAACCAGGGGCCACAGTTTAAGAATAAGGAGTAAGCCATTTAGAACGGAGACGAGGAATCGCTTTTTCTCACAGAGAGTGGTGAGTCTGTAGAATTCTCTGCCTCAGAGGGCGGTGGAGGCAGGTTCTCTGGATGCTTTCAAGAGAGGGCTCTTAAAAATAGCGGAGTCAGGGGATATGGGGAGAAGGCAGGAACGGGGTACTGATTGGGGATGATCAGCCTTGATCACATTGAATGGCGGTGCTGGCTCGAAGGGTCAAATGGCCTACTCCTGCACCTATTGTCTATTGTCTATTGAAGATAGGCACAAAATGTTAGAGTAACTCAGCAGGTCAGGCTAGCACCTCTGGAGAGAAGGGATAGATAACGTTTCAGGTCGGGATGAAGAAGGGTCTTGACTCAAAATGTCACCTCCCCATGTTCTCCAGAGTTGCTGCCTGACTTTTAGACTTTGGACTTTAGACTGCAATCCTAGAGATACCGCATGGAAACAGGCCCTTCAGCCCACCGAGTCTGCGCCAGCCCACCGAGTCTGCGCCAGCCCACCGAGTCTGCGCCAGCCCACCGAGTCTGCGCCAGCCCACCGAGTCTGCGCCAGCCCACCGAGTCTGCGCCAGCCCACCGAGTCTGCGCCAGCCCACCGAACCAGCGTTCACCCCACACACTAACACTATCCTACACATTGGGGATAATTTACAATTTACAGAAGCCAATTAATGTACAAACCCGCACGTCCATGATTGGACGGTGCAGTAGACTTGATGGGCCGAATGGGCTAGTTCCACTTCTATTCCTTATGACATCTTTGGAAACCGGAGCACCCAGAGGAAACTCACGTGGTCACTGGGAGAACGTGCAAACTCCTTGCAGACAGCACCCGTAGTCAGGATTGAACGTGGGTGTCCGGTGATGTAAGGCAGCAACTCCAACGCTGTGCCACCGTGCCACACAGTTACTCCAGCATCTTGTGACCTGATGTGGATTGTGCTAGAGAGATGGTATTCATTGCACTGTTGTGCTCAATCCAGGAGCCATTGTATCACAGGTTCAAACTAAATGCTTGAAGAGTTGCTCCAACTAGCTAGCATCAAAATAAGCAAACGCATTTCTGTGCATTTTCCAATTTGCTGACACGCTGTTTTGAGAAATATTCATTATTTCCTGACTTCTCTACAGCATCTGCTGTTTGCTGCAGCCTTCTGCCAAATTTAACTTCCATCAATTCAAACTCTTTTCCAAATTTTAGTTCCCCTCGGGTCCTGTCCATCCTGCAGTCTTAAGTGGAGGAGTAACTCAATGGGTCAGGCAGCATCGGTGGAGGGAATGGGCAGACGACGTTTCGGGTCGAGACCCTTCTTCAGACTGATCTGCTGAGTTACTCAAGCTTTTGTTGTTTTGCTCAAGGTTGCAGCATCTGCAGTTCATTGTGCCTGCAGTTGAAGTGACTGGATGTGGGTGGTGAATCGATGGAATTCTTTACCCCAGAATTCTGCGGAGGCCAAGTCAATGGACATTTTTAAGGCAAAGATTGATCGATTCTTGAATAGTATGGGTGATGGGGTTGGATAATGGGGTTGGAGGGAGAGATAGATCATCCATGATTAGTTCAGTTTAGTTTATAGTCACGTGTAATGAGGTGCAGCGAAAAACTGTTGTTGACTGCAGAAAGACAATACATGATTGAATGGCGGAATAGACTAGATGGGCCGAATGGCCTAATTCTGCTCCTAGCATTTATGAACATGAACTAACAGATTAAGTTGTAAGCCTGGACAGTGGTCTAGCACTACGAACATGGCTGAAAATACATGTGACAGGAGTAGTGGGCAGGGAAGAGAGAGAGGGAAGGGGAAGGGATAACTGGTCAGTCCTTAGGGAGGCAAAGCCCTAACCTGGACAAAAACTCTTTCCTTTGCAGTCATTTCAAGTAATGGAGATCGTAGATGAAATGGTTTGGCAGCATCCATATGTATGAGTATCAGACACTACATCTCAGGTCAAGTGAGATCCAAGTGTACTATTTTGTTAACATTTAATGAGAATATTATTATAGTTGTTTATTAATGATTTAGATGAGGGGATTACAAGTAACATTAGCAAATTTGCAGATGACACAAAGCTGGGTGGCAGTGTGAACTGTGGGGAGGATGCAATGAGAATGCAGGGTGACTTGGACAGGTTGGGTGAGTGGGCAGATGCAGTTTAATGTGGATAAATGTGAGGTTATCCACTTTGGTAGCAAAAACAGGAAGGAAGATTATTATCTAAATGGTGTCAAGTTGGGAAAAGGGGAAATACAACGGGATCTTGGGGTCCTTGGTCATCAGTTAATGAAAGTAAGCATGCAGGTACAGCAGGCAGTGAAGAAAGCGAATGGCATGTTGGCCTTCATAATAAGAGGGGTTGAGTGTAGGAGCAATGAGGTCCTCGTGAGACCACACCTGGAGTATTGTGTGTAGTTTTGGTGTCCAAATTTGAGGAACGACAATCTTGCTATTGAGGGAGTGCAGCGTAGGTTCACAGGGTTAATTCCCGGGATGGCGGGACTGCAAATGCTGAGAGAATGGACCGGCTGGTCTTGTATACTCTGGAATTTAGAAGGATGACAGGGAATCTTATTGAAACATATAAGATTATTAAGGGTTTGGACACACTAGAGGTAGGAAACATGTTCCCAAAGTTGGGGGAGTTCAGAACTAGGGGCCACAGTTTAAGAATAAGGGGTAAGCCATTTAGAACGGAGATGAGGAAACACTTTTTCATACAGAGAGTTGTGAGTCTGTGGAATTCTCTGCCTCATAGGGCAGTGGAGGCTGGTTCTCTGGATACTTTCAAGAGAGAGCTAGATAGGGCTCTTAAAAATAGCGGAGTCAGGGGATATGGGGAGAAGGCAGGAACGGGGTACTGATTGGGGATGATCAGCCATGATCACATTGAATGGCGGTGCTGGCTCGAAGGGCCGAATGGCCTACTCCTGCACCTATTGTCTATTGTCTATTCTGCTGACTAATGAATCGTTTTGTTTAGTTTAGTTTCGAGATACAGCGCGGGAACAGGCCCTTCGGCCCACCAAGCCGTACCGACCAGCGATCCCCGCACATAACACTATCCTACACACACTAGGGAAAATGTTTACATTTACACCAGGCAAATTAACTGACAAACCTGCACGTCTTCTGAGTGTGGGGAGAAAACCCACACAGGTCATGGGGAGAACATACAAACTCTGTTCAGGCAGCACACGTAGTCAGGATTGAATCCGGATCGCTCGCGCTGTGAGACTGCAGCTCTACCGCTGTGCCACCCACCATGCCACCTAAGGTGTTTACCTATTAAATAGTAATCAGAAAATATTTAAGCTTGCCAAGTGTGGAATCTTTGTCTATGACCACTGAAAAGAACGCAAAATGACGGCGCTTAAATATTAATTCAGGATTTGTTTATTTTCCTAGCATTACCAGCAGGGCAGAAAAACTGCAATATTCACTGAACAATATTACACTATTAACAAAAAATTGTAAATTTGTGACTGTAAGCATAATTGCTAAAGATAATCAGGGATGCCATTGATAAGTGGCATCAATTGATGAAAAAGTTGAGATAAAATAAAAATGAAAATTATAAATCAGAGCATTGAGTATAGAAGTTGGGATGTAATGTTAAAATTGTACAAGGCATTGGTGAGGCCAATTCTGGAGTATGGTGTACAATTTTGGTCGACTAATTATAGGAAGGATGTCAACAAAATAGAGAGAGTACAGAGGAGATTTACTAGAATGTTGCCTGGGTTTCAGCACCTAAGTTACAGAGAAAGGTTGAACAAGTTAGGTTTTTAATCTTTGGAGCGCAGAAGGTTAAGGGGGAACTTGATAGAGGTCTTTAAAATGATGAGAGGGATAGACAGAGTTGACGTGGATAAGCTTTTCCCATTGAGAGTAGGGAAGATTCAAACAAGAGGACATGACTTGAGAATTAAGGGACAGAAGTTTAGGGATAACATGAGGGGGAACTTCTTTACTCAGAGAGTGGTAGCTGTGTGGAATGAGCTTTCAGTGGAAGTGGTGGAGGCAGGTTTGATTTTATCATTTAAAAATAAATTGGATAGGTATATGGACGGGAAAGGAATGGAGGTTATGGTCTGAGTGCAGGTAGATGGGACTAGGGGAAAATAAGTGTTCGGCACGGACTTGAAGGGCTAAGATGGTCTGTTTTCCGTGCTGTAATTGTTATATGGTCACCAGACTGATTCCTGGGATGTCAGGACTTTCATATGAAGAAAGATTGGATAGACTCGGTTTGTACTCGCTAGAATTTAGAAGATTGAGGGGGGGATCTTATAGAAACTTACAAAATTCTTAAGGGGTTGGACAGGCTAGATGCAGGAAGATTGCTCCCGATGTTGGGGAAGTCCAGGACAAGGGGTCACAGCTTAAGGATAACGGGGAAATCCTTTAAAACCGAGATGAGAAGAACTTTTTTCACACAGAGAGTGGTGAATCTCTGGAACTCTCTGCCACAGAGGGTACTCGAGGCCAGTTCATTGGCTATATTTAAGAGGGAGTTAGATGTGGCCCTTGTGGCTAAGGGGATCAGAGGGTATGGAGAGAAGGCAGGTACGGGATACTGAGTTGGATGATCAGCCATCAGCAGGCTCGAAGGGCCGAATGGCCTACTCCTGCACCTGTTTTCTATGTTTCTATGTTTCTATATAACATTGCAAAGGGAAGTCAACTGCAAATCAATAAAATGTATTACATTAGAGCCACATCACAAGCTGGTTAGCAATATCATATTCAGGGACAGTTTCTTCCCAGCTGTTATCAGGCAACTGAATCATCCTACCAGAGGCCAGTGCTGAACACCTATCTACCTCTTTGGTGACCCTTGGACTATCCTTGATCGGACTTTGCTGGCTTTACCTTGCACTACACGTTATTCCCTTATCATGTGTCTATGCACTGCGAATGGCTCGATTGTAATCGGGTATTGCCATTCCGCTGGCTGGTTAGCACGCAACAAGGGCTTTCCACTGTACCTCGGTACACGTGACAATAAACCAAACTGCACTGAACTGATATTTCTCTGCACAATACATTTTCTTCTGCCACCATCTCCATAACAAATTAAATAACGTTTCTGTTCAGCGAAATCGCCCACAATTACAAATCGAGCATTTCAGAAAAATATACCCAGCTGGAGATTTCCTCAAGTAATTCTTTGATTTGGGCAACAAACACAACAGGACAAGAATATATATGTTGTAATCATGCTGCAATTATTGTAACAACAATACCTGAATAAGGGAGACTATTTTTCCAAACAATATGTGGCAATCGTTTATGCTAACCTCTATTTTTAGCTGGTGACCAACTTGTATTTCACTATCTGCCTTCATTAGAATGCTCCAGGGCATTCATTTCAGATTTTTCATGCACCACCTATCTTAAAAGGGGAAATTTCAGTAATTTGGATCTCTCCTGCAACATGACGGCTGTACTAAAGTTAAACCAACTTCGTTTATTTTCAAAGGGAGAAGGTCTCGTTCATTCGTGGTGGCAGCAATGATTATTCTTGTTTCTCCGATGGACGATCACTGCACCAGGTTCCCGATTAACATAGGACATAGAACAGTGCAGCACAGGAACAGCATGGTGGCGCAGCGGTAGAGTTGCTGCCTTGCAGCACCAGAGACCCGGATTCTGACCACGGGTGCGGTCTGCATGGAGTTTGTACATTCTCCCCGTGACCTCGTGGGTTTTCTCCGGGTGCTCCGGTTTTCCTCCCACATAGGTTAATTGAAATCTGTAAATTGTCCCTAGTAGTGGAGTCAAGTCAAGTCACTTTTATTTCTATAGCACATTTAAAAAAACAACTCTCGTTGACCAAAGTGCTTTACATTGGTGGAGGTATTAACGTTTTACAACAGTGGTTCATAGATTAAGTACATACATAAATACATATATATATAGCCCTCCCTCAGAGGACGTCAAGAAAGGCTTGAGAGTAAAGATGAGTTTTAAGTCTCGACTTAAAAGAGTCGATGGAGGGGGCAGTTCTGATGGGAAGGGGGATGCTGTTCCACAGTCTAGGAGCTGCAACCGCAAAGGCGCGGTCGCCCCTGAGCTTGTGCCTGGACCGCGGGATGTTCAGTAACCCCAAGTCGGCCGATCTGAGGGACCTGGAGGTGGTGTGGTGGGTAAGCAGACTTTTGATGTAGGTGGGGGAACGCCCGTTAAGGGCTTTGTAAACATAAAGAAGGATCTTGAAATTTATTTGGAACCGCACAGGGAGCCAGTGGAGAGAGGCCAGGATCGGGGTGATGTGGTCCCTTTTTCGGGTGCCCGTCAGGAGTCTCGCTGCGGCGTTTTGGACCAGTTGCAGGCGGGACAGGGTAGATTGGCTGATGCCAGTACGGATGATTGTTGGTCGGTACGGACACGGTGGGCCGAAGGGCCTGTTTAAACCACATCACATCACTAAACTAAACTAAACTAACCTAAACTAAAGCAAACTAAACTAAACTATGGGGCAGCAGAGTAAAGTTGCTGCCTTACAGCACCAGAGATCCGGGTCCGATCCTGACTACGGGTAGGCCGTCTGTACAGAGTTTGTACATTCTCTCCATGACCTGCGTAGGTTTACTCCGGGATCTCCGGTTTCTTCCCACACTCCAAAGATATACAGGTTTGTCGGTCAATTGGCTTGGGATTGTCCCTAGTATGTGTGGGGTAATGTTAATGTGTGGAGATCGCTGGTCGGCATGGACTCGGTGGGCAGAAGGGCCTGTTTCCGCGCTGTATCACTAAACCACAATGTTATGTGACGAACTTGATGCCAAGTTAAATCCTTCCATGTGCCTATCTAAAAGCCTCTTAAACACCACTGCGGCAGCTAAATCACGTTTCATATAGGTTTCACGCTGCTGACAGCACGAGTGAGCGGAATTACAGCGCGTGGACACATTCACCAACTAAGGAAGCATTAGTCATCACACCATCCCAATTATGTTTGTTTGGTGAGCAGCCTCATTAAGTTAGTTCCCAAGTGATGTCATCAGGACTTGCTCCTAATAGAAAAATAATTTGTTTTCTCGAAGCAGATAGACTTCCCGAAGGACAGGCAAAGTTCATTGCAATTCCTTTTTCTCCTCAAACAGTTTGTTTTTGGTAAAGATGGTGACATTCTTTAATTTAACATGTTTTACATAGCTGGTGGATGCCTTTAATCCATCCAGTCCAGCGATCAGCTGTGCAGTGTCAATTAAATGTGATCTGTGGTATGTGTACCCCATCTGGAAATGGAGTCAGAAATAAACTGTGAAATTTGTGGTTAAAAGGCAGGAAGCACAACGTGGTCCAATGCTGCACTGCACGGACTTCAACCGTATCGCATACTCCGGCCCTGCGACCTAACGGAATGAACATTCATCTCTCCAATTTTAGGTAACACCCCACCCCATTTTCACCCTCTCTCTTTCCTGACCCTTGTGTGCACCCATTCTCCCACTATATCATCCCCCTTTCCCCTTCCCACCCCCCGCCCCCTTCCCCCTCCCTCAGGCTGCAGATTTCGCTCCCCTTCTCAACACTCTTTTGACTCCTCAATTTCTCCTCTTTGGTCCCCATTTGTTACCCTTTTGTCTTATTTTCACATCTAGCCTCTGTCCACCCATCTGCCAATTAAAAAAAATAATCCCTCAGCTGTATCCACCTATCACTCGTCAGAATTTGTAACTTTGTAAGCACCCTTTAAGGGGACTATTTGCATTCAAATATTTGCAAGGTATGCAAGCAAAGAAGTCAATTCAATTCAATGTTATATCTTTGCACTAAATGCTGTAACCTTTATCCTTTTATTCCGCACTGTGCATTGCTTGATTGTATTCATGTACAGTCTGTTCTTTGACTGGATAGCACGCAAACAGGACGGTGGCACGGTGGCGCAGTGGTAGAGTTGCTGCCTCACAGCGCCAGAGACCCGGGTTCGATCCTGACTGTGCGGAGTTTGTACGTTCTCCCTGTGACCGCGTGGATTTTCTCTGAGCGCTTCGGTTTCCTCCCACATCCCAAAGACCTTTGAGTTTGTTGGTTAATTGGCTTCTGTAAATTACCCCTAGTGTGTAGGATATGAAAGTGGGACAACATGGAACTAGTGTGCGGGTGAGCAATGGTTGGCTTGGACCTGGTGAGCAGAAGACCTCTGTTCCCACGCTGCATCTTGACACGAAACTAAACTAAAAGCTTTCCACTGTACCTTGGTACACATAACAATTATAATCTAAACTAAACTAAACTATACATCCCCATTAAAAAAAAAATCCTCAAATCAGTTTTGAAAGAGATGGTGAATATGTCATTGTAATTAGTGCTTTTATTTGGATATCGAAGATTTTGGACAGCTCACACAATACCTTAACGAAATAATGCGCGCTGACTAGCACATGTTATTTTCTGTTTTGCTCTCTGCCTCTGTACCAGCCTCCACCGAGTGTGCTCTCTCCCTCTCAGTGTTTTCCTCCCAGCTACTTAGATCCACACAGGTTAGAAAACATTTTGAGTAGCGACAGCTCTCGGCAAACAGTGTTTCTCCTGGGCTGTCTCCAGTCAGCGATTTTTAAAAGCCGCAACTCCAGGGATGCTTCGACAAGCGTGCTTGCAAGCTGCCTTCTTGAGATGATTAAATACAACAGAAACATTTTAGTTTAAAAAAAAAATCTCATTGGAGAAGGAGCCAATAGTTAAAGTGTTCGCCAGTAGCCGTCAGCTCCGACTGCAAGTTCAATACCTCAGCTGCAAGATATAATAAAAGGAGTATGTGTGGGAAGGAAGATGCTGGTTTAAACCGAAGATAGAAGAAGGGTCTCGACCTGAAACGTCTCTCCAGAGATGCTGCCTGTCCCGCTGAGTTACTCCAGCATTTTGTGTCTATCTGCGATATAATAAGAGGAACTGGTTCCTCCATAGGATCTGGACTTACAGCTTCAGGTACACTTTGAAAATCATTGAAATAAGTTTGATTTTGAAGGATTTTTCTTTAATTCTAATGAAGGCAATATTTTTTCAGAGTATTGCTTACTGTTTTCAGATGGATCCTACTTCAACCATAATGCTTATATATATATATAAGACTTCAATACAATGAAATATAAAATAATTCTAAACCTTCTTAGCTGAAAGCAATTGTGTTGAGGACCTGCTGATGGAGGTGTTCATTTTTAAGTTGTGACATTATTTGACAAACCTTATTTCTTTCCAAGATTAATATTTGCAGATTGGATCCTATTTTCCATCTTGTGTCGCATGTGTTTGTAAATCTTTTTCCAAAATGTAACTTTCTAAATGAAATTCGGGAGCCACTATTTGTATTTAACTCCATTGATAAGATCACTTGTGTCTGATTTTGAGCAATTCCTGTCAGTTGTTAGTATATTTGCTCAAACTAAGATATTGCAACTAAATTCATGAATTATCAATTCCTGCCATAGAATAGTTTTAACAATGACTTGTCTTCGCTCCAGGGATGTGAAATTTGGCTTTGTTTATCCAATCTATGCGAGCTGAAATTCCGTACATAGTTTCAATATGGTGGCCATGGCAAATACTTTTTGAGTTGAGTTTAGTTTATTGTCACGTGTGCCGGGGTTTAGCGTAAAGCTTTTGTTGCGTGCTAACCAGTCAGCGAAAAGATAATAGATGATTACAATCAGGCTATCCACAGTGTGCCAATACATGATAATGCGAATAATGCTTAATACAAGATAAAGTCCAGTAAAGTCCAATCAAAGATAGTCCGAGGGTCTCCAATGAGGTAGATGGTAGCTCAGGACTGATCTCTAGCTGTTGGTAATGGTTCAGTTGCCTGATAACAGCTGGGAAGAAACTGTCCTTGAATCTGGAGGCGTGCATTTTCATACTTCTATACTTTTTGTCTGATTGGAGATGAGGGAGTGGGATTGTCTATGATTATGCTGGTGGCCTTGCCGAGGCAGCGTGAGGTGTAAAAATAGTCAATGGAAGAGAGACTAGTTAGAAGCTATGTTAAGTAAATTAGTATCCTGTGTGTTATGTTGTAGAAACATTCAGGGCTCAAAGTTGGATTGCTGGTCATGGAGTCTTACAACGTTCAGCCCAACTTGCGCACACCGGCCAACCTGTCCCATCTACACATGTCCCATCTGCCTGCATTTGGCCCATATCCCTCCAAACCTGTCCTATCCAAGTACCTGTCTAAATGTTTCTTAAACGTTGCGATAGTAACTGCCTCAATTACCTCCTCCGGCAGCTCGTTCCATACACCAACCACCCTTTGTGCGAATAAATTATCTTTTAGGTTCCTATTAAATCATTCCCCCCTCACCTTAAACCTATGTCCCTGGGTTCTCGATTCTCCTACTCTGGGCACGAGACACTGTGTGTTCACCTGAACTATTCCTCTCATGGCTTTTGGTCTTTCTTGGATCCTATTGTTGGCGTCGGTAATTTAAGATTAAAAGAGTGTAAGAAGCAGTAAGTCTGAAGACGCGTCTCGACCCGAAACGTCACCTATTCCTTTTCTCCAGAGACTCTGCCTGACCCCCTGAGTTACTGCAACATTTTGTCTTCATCTACGTAAGACGCAGTAAACCTGATTGTCTATTTTCACACTGTGAAAATTGACATGTAGGTAACACAATTAAATAAAACTTATGGCTTTTATTTGACTTTTAAAAGAAAATCGGTATGTTCACCTTAAGTATACATTGAAGAGGTATACACCTATACAATGTATAAATATTGTTGGAATAAGCATATTATAAAGTCAATTGGCCTGCAATACTGATTTCATGCCACTGTTGCCATTTGGGAATAAATAGGGTGGGCTGAAATTGGTATCTATTGTACCCGATTTTTAGACAAAGTGATCTCGAAGCAGACTAATCTGCCAGTTGAATGGTCGGGACTTTGTCTGTTTAGTCTCGGTTCAAACTGGGCCCTAATGGGCCTGTCCCACTTAGGCGACTTTTAAGGGGACTGCAGGAGGCTATGCAGTCGCCACATGTTCGCGGGTGGTTGCCGGGGAGTCGCCTTCATGGTCGTGAGCAGTTCCCGCATTCTGGGAACTAGTCGCGGCCTCATTCTGGTCGCCGCGAATCTTTCAACTTGTTAGCGGCGACTAGAATGAAGCCGCCATGGAGAGTAGCGAGAATTCTCGTGCCGTAGGTGGGTCGCCAGGGAGGTCGAAGGTTGAAGGTTCTCGGAGGTTCTCGTAGGTTGTAGCCGGTGCTGACCGGTGAATTTCATTGGCTCATTGGGGAAAAAAAAGTTAGGAAATAGTTTTCAGAACCAAGGATAACCGACCGGTAATGTTAAATATCCGCCAAGCTTCACAGCCGTGTATCTCTGGCTTCTTAAAAGTTGTCCCCACTCCTTCTCCCCCCTCTCATCTCCCTCTCCCCTCCTCTTTTAAAGGACTTACCGTACACTATGCCTTATGCCCCTGTCCCACTTAGGAAACCTGAACGGAAACCTCTGGAGACTTTGCGCCCCACCCAAGGTTTCCGTGCGGTTCCCAGAGGTTGCCGGAGGTTGCAGGTAGTGGAAGCAGGTAGGGAGACTGACAAAAACCTCCGGGAACCGCACGGAATCCTTGGGTGGGGCGCAAAGTCCCCAGAGGTTTCCGTTCAGGTTTCCTAAGTGGGACAGGGGCATAACTCTCTCTTGAAAACATTCCAGTGAATAGGCCTCCATTGCCTTTTGTGGCAGAGAATTCCACAAATTCACAACTCTCTGGATGAAGAAGCCTTTCCTCATCTCAGCCCTAAATGGCCTACCCCCTACTCTTAAATTGTGACCCCTGGTTCAGGACTCCCCCCAACATCGGGAAAATTATTCCTGCATCAAGTCTTTACGAATTTTACGTGCTTCTGTAAGATGGGTTTATCGAATTTGCTTCCCCCTGTCCGTTCTTGTGTTATTGTGGACTGCTTGAGAATTGCGCACAGTCATTTCATGGATAATAAACGAAGGCTTGTAAATGCCAGTTACAGACTGTTAAATTTGACAACTAATTAAGGGATCTCATTACTTAGTAATTTCCCACCTAGAGAGTGAAGCTTCAGCGAGCAACTCAGTTTTGTAGGTGCTGCATCCACTTAATTGAAGTCGCCCATTCTAGGTGTCACTTCAAAGCACTGTGCAATGATTCTACATTTCTTCCTCAAAGGAATGGAATAGAATGGGATGGAATATTTTATTGTCCAATGTGACAAGGCACGGTGAAATTCTTTGTCTGCATACCTAATGTGTGCAAATAGTAGCCACAAACTGCGCAGACAAAGTTACAAAGCACGCCGGCTCCTCCATTGATCTCCCCCCCCCCCCCCCCAATGAGTCCCCATTGTCCACTGTTCTTCCCCCTCCCTCACGGCGGTCCCTCCCACACTCTCATCGACCGTTGACCGCGGGTCGACCCGCCAGACTTTACTGCTGCCGAGGCCCCATCACCGCGAGGCTTTACCGCCACCGAGGCCCCACCGCTGCCGACGCCCCATCACCGCGAGGCTTCACCGTCGCCAACGCCCCACTTTACTTGTCCGTCTCGTCCGTCGGTCGGCGCCATTATCGGCCGCGGCACCGACCCCTCGGACAATGGGACCAGCAACACTGGGGCCAGAGCCCCTTAAATTTAAATTATTCCTCTGTGTCTCCTGCAAACTACCCTGAATATCTTCCCAAATTCTCCCTCCTGGCACCAATTACCTTTGCCTCATGGTTCCCATGTTTGTGATCCAAGTTCGTAAGTGGTAGGAGCAGAATTAGGCCATGCGGCCCATCAAGTCTACTCCACCATTCCAATCATGGCTGTTCTATCTTTCTATATCTAACCTCGCCCCTCCTTCATCCTAAATAAGCAATGCATGCACGTTAACTTATGCCCCTGTCCCACTTAGGAAACCTGAACGGAAACCTCTGGAGACTTTGCGCCCCACCCAAGGTTTCCGTGCGGTTCCCGGAAGTTTTTATCAGTCTCCCTACACCTACCTGCTTCCACTACCTGCAACCTCCGGCAACCACCTGCAACCTCCGGGAACCGCATGGAAACCTTGGGTGGGGCGCAAAGTCTCCAGAGGTTTCCGTTCAGGTTTCCTAAGTGGGACAGGGGCATTACAAACAATCACTCTATTAAAGTGAAGGAATAATTTCACACTTCAGCTTGCAAAGAAGGGTAGATGTTGGTGTCTACTATAAGATCCCTAGTTAGTCCTTGTTCAACCAAAGTAATTAACTTCACTGAACTCGTAAGTCCTTTTAATCGCATTCTACACTGAAAGGAGTTTTGGACATTAAGAATTAATCACTCGTTACCGTGGCAATTTTATCCCAAATGTACTGAGCTACATAAATAAAATTAGGAAATACTACGAGCACCCATTCTAAGGGAAGTAGGGAACAATGGTCATGATTAAAGAAACCTTGTAAGGGAAATAAAAGGGGAAAAAAATGGGAATGCTCCAGATCTCAATAGCTCTGGCAAACGTTTTTGAAAAAAGGCTCAGACTTAATGTTTCAAGTTGAAGACCTTTAGGTAGTTGTCTTTCGGCCAATCGTGTCCGCGCCAAGCTGCAGTCACCCCGTACACTAGCACTATCCTACACACCGGGAGCAATTTTTACCAAAGCCAATTAACCTACAAATTCGCATATCTTTGGGATGTGGGAGGAAACCAGAGCACCTGGAGAAATCCCATGCGGTCACAGGGAGAACATCTGAGGCCAGGCAGCGAGCGTCTCTGGAGCAAAGGCATGGCTGACGTCTCGGGTCGAGACCCTCCTTCAGACTAGGAGAGTCAGGGGACTTTGACAGAGTTGCTGTCTGACCCGCTGAGTTACTCCAGCTCTTTGTGTCTATCTTTGGTTTAAACCATCTGATCCCCACACATCTGACTGAGGTCAGGATTGAACCCGGGTCTCTGGCTCCGTGAGCCAACGACTCTACCAGCTGCGACACCACGCGCCACCCTTTGAGGAACTGTTTGCCTGAATCACTGGTAATCCCTCTTCAACAACAACAAGACTTGTTAAAAAATATTCTGTTGTTACTGCTGCAAACCTCAAAGGACTTAATTAGGGATTTCTTTCCCCTTTTCACAGTCGACATCTAGCTTGGAAAATATTTTGCGCATCACACTTTATTACTGTCTATTTTGGACAAAGGACATCTTATTTACTTCCAGTTACAGCCTAGACTCAAGCAGGATGCACATTTCTGTGCAACATCTGGATCTGGATCTGGATGAGGATGTAGTATGCTGAAAACCTCTGGGTAGAGCATCACTCAGCACTATGGTGGTGGTGGATGTACTAGTCGAAGTGGAGATGCTTTTGGAGTTGCATCTTTGTGTGTGTTGATGTTTTGGTGATCTCTGATGCTGGCTGGTAGGGTGTTCCAATCCCTTGCTGTCTTGAAGAGAAATGAGTTAGAAAGTGCTAATGAAGTGCCGTGCGAAATGAAACATCTTATTGATGTTCCCTTGAGTGAAAAGATCCCGCACATCCACCCCGCTCTCTATCTGTAAACTAAACTAAACTAATAGCGGTTAGGAAGGAACTGCAGGTGCTGGTTTACACCAAAGATAGACATAAAAAGCTGGAGTGACACAGCAGGTCAGGCAGCATCTCTGGAGAAAAGGAATAGGTGATGTTTCGGGTCTTCTTCAGACACTTCTTCAGACTGAGAGTCAGGGAAAAGGGATACGTTCAGCCATGATCACATTGAATGGCGGTGCTGGCTCGAAGGGCCAAATGGCCTGCTCCTACACCTATTTTCCATTGTCTATTGAGAGGTATAGAGGGTAATTGAATGAAAGATATGCAAAAAGCAACGATGAGCAAGGTAAGGTGGGGCCCACAATGGTCCATTGTTGGCAGTGGGTTAGGTGATAATGAGTTATACAGATGGTGGAAACGCAACAGGGGGACAGTGAAACTAGTACGACTGGGTTGGGGGATTGATAGAGAGAGAGGGGATGCAAGGATTACTTGAAGTTAGTGACATCAATATTCAATTTCCAAACCCAATCAATACTGGAGAAAAGGAATAGATCACCTATTCCTTTTGTCGAGAGATACTGTCGGTCCCGCTGAGTGACTCCAGCATTTTGTGTCTACCCGTACATTTATTCTATGTTATCCCAGTTTCGCATCCTACACACTGGGGGCAATTTACAGAACCCTACAAACCTGCATGACTTTGGGATCTCGGAGGAAACCGGGGCACCCGGAGAAAACCCACGTGGTCACAGGGAAAACGTACAAACTCCGTACCGACAGCACCCCTGTAGTTAGGATCGAACCTGTGTCTCTGGCGCTGTGAGGCAGCAACATTACCGCTGCACCACTGATGTAGTTATATCGCATTAACTGGACTGAATTTCTGACAAATGTCGATTTGAATGCCCATCGATCCTTGATCTGGATGGACCTTTGATACCTTACCACAATTACCTGTATTTGATATGGTGACAATACTGTCTCCACTTCCCCCAGGGTCCTGATTTTGAAACACTAGTGCTCCCATTGCACAAACTTCCTGTTGCTATTATTGTTATTTGTTCCTTGCCTGTATGTTTCACCCCACCATCTTTGCCATAGCAACTGACTGATAGTGTGCAAAAGAAATGATTCATACACCCGACCAACTTATGTCTTCAGCTGGCAGTTTGCCTCGATATTGATTGAATGTAAAGACACAGCTTAGAAACGCTCCCTCCCCCCCCCCCCCCCCCCCCCACCCCCATTGAGTCCAAACCAACCATCGGTCATCCATTAGACACCTAGTTCTACATCCTCCTACTCTGGCATCCACTCCCTACACGCTACAGGAATCAATCACTCTGCGGACCTTCACGTCTTGGGGATGTGGGAGGAAACCGGAGCACCCGGAGGAAACCCACGCAGTCACAAGAAGAACGTGCAAACTCCGCACAGACAGCACCCGAGGTCAGGATCGAACCCTGGTCTCTGGCCCTATTGAGGTGGCAGCTCTCCCAGCCACGCCACTGTGCCGTCCTTTAATGTGTAAAAGTCTGTCACATTCCAACAAAAGAATATGATTAAAAAATATTCTCAAGTGTAAAGTCAGATTTCCGTGGCTGAGGCATGGTGTATCAATAGAGACCCAGAAAATCCCCAGTTCTGGCAACATAGTGGCTACATGGTAACATTCAGAGTCGCGTTTTCTCCACTATTTATCTTCCTAGTTTCCTGGTTTGGATGGGAGAACCTACATGCCATGTATAGGCACATACAAGCAAATCACATGCATGACTAGAGCAATTGGTTTTAGTTTAGTTTAAAGGTACAGCATGAAAACAGACCCTTCCCCCCCCACTGAGTCCACGCCGACCATCGATCACCCGTTCACACTAGTTCTGCATTATCCCACTTTCTCATCCACTGGAGTCATTTCCCTGTCAGACTTTGACATTTGGCTCACAACCAAGTGCAATCAATACATATATCTTTCTTTATATATGTGAAAAGAACCTCTAAATTGATGCATTCCTGCAGGATGGCAGGGGTTATGGGGATAAGTCAGGAGAATGGGGTTAGGTGGGAAAGATAGATCAGCCATGGTTGAATGGCGGAGTAGACTTGATGGGCCGAATGGCCTAATTCTACTCCTATCACATGTTTATGGTGGTGAAGGCAATATGATAGTGGCGTTCAAGGCACAAGGAGGAACAGGGAATGGAGGGATATAGATCATCCACAGGCAGGTGAGATCAGTTTAAGTTTGGCATCATGTTGGGCACAAACATTGTGGGTGGAAGGGCCCATTCCTGTGCTGTACTCTGTTCTATATTCTATAATGAGTGGCTCCTCAATTGGAGGTGGATGCAAATACGTCAAACCATGTGCAAAATGCTTGTTCACTTTGCATGATTTAAGGCTCCCAGGGCAATTCTATAAGCATCAGGTTACCGTACCCACCATGGTGTGTGTTGCCTTGCCGGGCTCCAAGGGAATGTCGCATGGGGAATTACATCATTCTATCTATCCCTGGTGCTGAATCTCTATCAGGAGTGTCTAACAGGAAATACTCAAGTGGTGCGAAACGACCACGTCTAGGGTGGCTCAGCGGTAGAGTTGCTGCCGTGCAGCGCCAGAGACCCGAGTTCCATCGTGACTACGGGTGCTGCCTGTATGGAGTTTGTGTACGTTCTCCCCGTGACCTGCGTGGGTTTCCGCAGGTTGCTCCAGTTCCCTCCCACGTCCCAAAGACGCGTAATTGGCTTCGGTAAAACGTTGCAATAGAATGTCCATGGTGTGTAGCTCTTCCCATCAGAACTGCCCCCTCCATCGACTCCTTTAAGTCGAGACTTAAAACTCATCTTCACTCTCAAGCCTTTCTTGACGTCCTCTGAGTGAGGGCTATATGTATGTATTTATGTATGTACTTAATCCACGAACCAATGTTGTATAACGTTAGTACCTCCACCAATGTAAAGCACTTTGGCCAACGAGAGTTGTTTTTTAAATGTGCTATAGAAATAAAAGTGACTTGACTTGTAGGATAGTGCTAGCATACGGGGCGATGGCTGTAGGATGGCTCGGTGGGCCGAAGGGCCTGTTTCCTGCACTGTATCCCTCGAGTCTAAAAGTAAAAGTCTACATTGACATTCTGTCCCACATTGTGAAGACTAAAACAAATCCTGTCTCAACCTCCTGGATAAAAAGGATTCCACTCCCTCAAACAATACGCAAGCCATTGCAACAGATTCTGTAAGTTAATACCCAATTTGTAGGGAGTTGCCGTGCAGGGTTTGTTTGAAGAAACTTCCAGCCTCCCAGCTTTGTTGTGGGGAGACAGTGCAGTGTTAGCAAACGCATCTGCAAAATGCCGACTTGGCTTCCTCCTGCCTTTCGCCCGAGGCGACCCATCGGAGTGTGAAGCTGAAGCCATGATGAAGACTCTTTCACAAAAAGTAGGAAGGAGCCTTTTGATTAGAAATTACTGCCATTAAACATCCTGACAAAAGCTGGAGGAGACAGAAAACAATTCTTACGCCACCTCCAAAATCAGCTGGTAATTAAGCTGCCGCCGGCTTTTAAACGGCCCAGCACCAAGTGTTATCTCCAGATGAGTTGCCCAGATACAGGCTGGGTTGCTGCACCCCTGGTCCGCTATTAAAATATAGTAAAAAAAGGGCCCCATCTGTGCAGCTGATGGTGCGATACTTTGATTGTGGGAGTCACACCCTCCAACATAACTGGAGCGCAAATATGTCGATTCATAGGTTCTAGGAGCAGAATTAGGTCATTCAACCCATCAGGCCTACTCTGCATGGCTGATCTATCTTTCCCTTTCAACCCCATTCTCCTGCCTTCTCCCCGTAACCCTTGACAGTGTTACCAGTGGGCAATCTCCACCTTAAAAATATTATTAACTTGGCCTCCTCAGCTCTCCGTGGCAAGGAATACCACAGATTCACCACCCGCCTGGGCTAATGAAATTCCTCCTCATCTCTTTTCTAAAGGTACATCCTTTTATTCTGAGGATATGCCCTCTGGTCCTTGACTCTCCCACTAGTGGAAACATCCTCTCCACATTCACTCTATCCAGGCCTTTCACTGAATGGACATTGATGACGCTCTGGTAGTTTCACAGGCATCTTTATTGACGGTGGATTTCTTTCAGTTCAAGCGCTTATTTGAATTATTTGAATTTAAGGCATCTATTAGGCAACTGCACATCCTCTAGTAACTAGAGCGTAGTCCTGACCTCCCATCCACCTCAATGAAAACCCTTTAACTTTCTTTAATCAGACTTTATTGGACCTCAATGGTATATAGACAATAGACAATAGGTGCAGGAGTACGCCATTCGGCCCTTCGAGCCAGCACCGCCATTCAATGTGATCATGGCTGATCATCCCCAATCAGTACCCCGTTCCTGCCTTCTCCCATATCCCCTGACTCTGCTATTTTTAAGAGCCCTATCTAGCTCTCTCAAGAGACCTGCCTCCACCGCCCTCTGAGGCAGAGAATTCCACACTCACCACTCTCTGTGAGAAAAAGTGTTTCCTCGTCTCCGTTCTAAATGGCTTAAACTGTGGACCCTGGTTCTGGGCTCCCCCAACATCGGGAACATGTTTCCTGCCTCTAGCGTGTCCAAACCCTTAACAATCTTATATGTTTCAATGAGATATCTTTGCACGAAAGGTCGTACCCTTTATCCTTTGGCTTTGCACTGTGGATGGCTTGATCGTATTCACGTATAGTATTTTTTCGACTAGACAACATGCCAACGAAAGCATTTCACTGTACCTCGGTACACGTGACAATAATACACTAATAATCTAACAAACTCAAGTATTCTGGGCTCCGTGGTAATATTGAAACTCAGCCTTCTGGATGCTAGTCCAATAAGATAATTATACGCTAAGGGTGATCAATGCTTAGTGTGGACTCGATGGGATGAATGGCCTGTTTCCATGCTGTATTTCTTAAGTATAAGAAAAGTCTAACTGCTAAAAAACATTTAGCAGTGGTATCAATAGTCAGTTCGTGTGACAATTAAACTTTCTTGACAGTGCGTGTGTGTTAGTTAGTTTTCATTGTTTAGTTTTAGAGGTACAGAGCAGACACAGGGCCTTCAGCACATCGAGTCCGCACCGACCAGCAATCCCCGCACACTAACATTATCCTACACACACTAGGGACAATTTTACATTTACACCAAGCCAATTAACCTACAAACCTGTACCTACCCACCGTGCCGCCCCATATGTATCATAACATTTTACTAAATCGTATCTCTCGCGTATCGTGCTGGTCTTCATAATTACAAAAAGATTTACTGGAGTAATAACAGAATGTTATAGACCAGGAAAGGTTGAATTTGCAAGGACTCTTTGCTTTACAAATGTGAAGACTGAAATGCAACTGGCTTGAAGTGCTTTTTTTAAAATAAATTTGCCGGGCATTTAAAAAAAGTAAAAATAGACAACATGAGGTAATTTTGACATGAGGTGATGTTGGGGAGATGATGGGAGGGTGGGTAAATTTTTTTTTTAAAAAGCCAACCATCGGTCATCCATTGAAAAAGGTTTAAATTCACTCAACACGTCTTTCTGCTTTTAACAGTTCATAAGTGATAGGAGCAGAATTAGGCCATTCGGCCCATCAAGTCTACTCCAACATTCAATCATGGCTGATCTACCTTTCCCTCTCAACCCCATTCTCCTGCGACAGATGGCACAATGGGCTAAGTGTACGGCTGGCAACCGGAAGGTAGCCGGTTCGAATCCCGCTTGGAGTGCATACTGTCGTTGTGTCCTTGGGCAAGACACTTCACCCACCTTTGCCTGTGTGTGAATGTGTGTGAATGTGTGTGAGTGATTGGTGGTGGTCGGAGGGGCCGTAGGCGCAGATTGGCAGCCACGCTTCCGTCAGTCTGCCCCAGGGCAGCTGTGGCTACAGAAGTAGCTTACCACCACCGAGTGTGACTGAGGAGTGAATGAATAATGCGATGTAAAGCGCCTTGAGTATTAGAAAGGCGCTATATAAATCCCAGCCATTATTATTATTATTATTAACCCCGTAACCCCTGACAACCATATTAATGGTGAACAGGGTGATGTTTTGGGAGTGGACAGGTGAGGGGGCATTGCGTGGAATCCTGGGCAGATAACAACATGATTATTGGAGGCATGGTGCAAATTTTAAATGTTTTTTAGGGAGTAGGAGAGATTTCATGCCTTCCAGTTTAGCCCACATTGCCACACCTTTGGCAAATA
This sequence comes from Amblyraja radiata, assembly GCF_010909765.2. NCBI lineage: Eukaryota > Metazoa > Chordata > Chondrichthyes > Rajiformes > Rajidae > Amblyraja > Amblyraja radiata. The sequence goes on along the minus strand of NC_045977.1, from coordinate 34,875,548 downwards.
GATCCTAAAATGAGTAAAGATAAACACAAAATGCTGGAGTTAGGCAGCATCTCTGAAGAAAGTGGATGGATGGCGTTTTAGGTCGGGAACCGCTCTTCGGAATAAATGAGTAAACTTATTTGCTCCAGGGAAAGTGTGTGACCTCCCTATGGGCAATCTCATTCCTCACTTTAGTTATTGCCACGTGTACCGAGGTACAGTTAAAAGCTTTTGCTGACTGCTAGCCAGGCGGCGGAAAGACAATACATGATTACAATCGATCCATTCACAGTGTATAGATATATGATAAGGGAATAACGTTTAGTGCAAGGTAAAGCCAGCAAAGACTGATCAAGGATAGTCTGAGGGTCACCAAAGAGGTCGATAGTAGGTCAGCACTGCTTTTAAGTAGACTGAAAGAACCATATATCCTACTTTAAGCAAGGTCTTGCAAAGAAGCTCTGAACAGTCCCTTAATATCATGTATGTAGGTAAGTGTAGGGAGGAACTGCAGATGCTGGTTTACACCGAAGATAGACACAAAATGCTGGAGTAACTCAGCGGGACAGGCAGCATCTCTGGAGAGACGTTTCGGGTCGAGACCCTTCTTCTATCTTCGGTTTAAACCAGCATCCCACACATACTCCTTTTATTATATCTTGCAGCTGAGGTATTGAACTTGCAGTCAGAGCTGACGGCTACAGGCGAACACTTTAACTATTGGCTCCTTCTCCAATGAGGTTTTTTTTTTTTAAACTAAAATGTTTCTGTTGTATTTAATCATCTCAAGAAGGCAGCTTGCAAGCACGCTCGTCGAAGTATCCCTGGAGTTGCGGCTTTTAAAAATCGCTGACTGGAGACAGCCCAGGAGAAGCACTGTTTGCCGAGAGCTGTTGCTACTCAAAATGTTTTCTAACCTGTGCGATCTAAGTAGCTGGGAGGAAAACACCGAGAGGGAGAGAGCACACTCGGTGGAGGCTGGTACAGAGGCAGAGAGCAAAACAGAAAATTACATGTGCTAGTCAGCGCTCATTATTTCTTTAAGGTATTGTGTGAGCTGTCCAAAATCTTCGATATCCAAATACAAAAGGGTCAGGGGAGAGGGAAATTAGTGGTGTGGGAAAGGGAAGGTGTGAAAACCACAGATCAAAACAGTCGTGTTTAAAAAGGAACTGCAGATGCTGGAAAATCGAAGGTAGACAGAAATGCTGGAGAAACTCAGCAGGTGCAGCAGCATCTATGGAGCGAAGGAAATAGGCAACGTTTCGGGCCGAAACGTTGCCTATTTCCTTCAGATCAAACCAGTCGATGGTCAAGGAAATGTAGAATGGTTTATTGTCGACTGAGGGGAAGCTGACAACGAGGCTTGCAAACAGTAAAATCAATCAGGAGGGCAGTGAAACCAGTTAACTTTAGTTAACTACAGCGAACTAATGACTCAGCCTTGATGATACTGCCACTTCCCACCCCCCCCCCCCCCCCCCCCCAACCACACGTACAATCACAAATCAAGCTCACAAGCCTTTAAAAAAAAAAGGAATTTAGGTTCAGCCACAGTTCATCAAATGTCTCAGGATCACAAATTTTCTATCAATGTGCAGTGTCCTGACACACAATCAGTTCAGAAATTTTCATTAAACTGTTAGTCAATAACGCTCAATCAATCAGCCGCTCCTATGCTGAAGTGAAATGGGGGATAGAAGACACATTATCCCACTGTATATGCAATCAGCCATCTGCTGTAATATTGTATTGACTGTTAAAGTTAGCTCATTATTACCTTACTCCAATAAAACGTGGTATTTTTTAGAAAGGGAAAAGCAATAATGAAAACGGCCAGAAAGTATTTTATTTTACAGTATTTGCATAAGCAGTCCTGAACGCGGGGATCAGCGAAATCACAAGGATCACAGTTTGTACAGAGAAAGCTGCGGAAATTGTGTCCAGTTTCAATAACGCCAGCTTGTGAAAGCACAATCCAGCCGCATATATGTACCATATTTACTAGAATGTTGCCTGGGTTTCAACAACTAAGTTACAGAGATAGGTTGAATAAGTTAGGTCTTTATTCTCTGGAGCGCAGAAGGTTAAGGGGGGACTTGATAGAGGTCTTTAAAATGATGAGAGGGATAGACAGAGTTGATGTGATCAAGCTTTTCCCTTTGAGAATAGGGAAGATTCAAACAAGAGGACATGACTTCAGAATTAAGGTACATAAGTTTAGGGGTAACATGAGGGGGAACTTCTTTACTCAGAGAGTGGTAGCAGTGTGGAATGAGCTTCCAGTGGAAGTAGTGGCGGCAGGTTCGTTGGTATCATTTAAAAATAAATTGGATAGGCATATGGATGAGAAGGGAATGGAGGGTTATGGTATGAGTGCAGGCAGGTGGGACTATGGGAAAAAAGTTGTTCGGCACGGACTTGTAGGGCCGTGATGGCCTGTTTCCGTGCTGTAATTGTTATATGGTTATATGGTTATATATATATTGTACTGATGAAATACGATGGGTTTAGATTCTCAAAAAGTTATAAATATTATAGTGTGTATGTTTCTTTGATTGATGCATGTACTCCTTGGATTATTTTCAAAAGGTATCATTAATACATACATTTTTTTGGCTTTTAAAAATACGTCATCTATAATAATTGTAAGTGGTCAAAACATATAAAAGGGAATCGGCAGGAATTTGGAACTGAATGCTCTAAAAAATGGAAGAAAAATAAGCTGGAATGGGTACAGTGAAGATTTACGAGGATGTTGCCAAGCCTCAAGGACCTGAGCTATAGGGAGAGGTTTAGCAGGCTAGAACTTTATTCCTTGGAGCGCAGGAGGATGACGGATGATCTTATAGTGATGTATACGATCATGAGGAATGGATCTGCCACAAAAGGTAGTTGAGGCCAGTTGAGGCCAGTTCATTGGCTATATTTAAGAGGGAGTTAGATGTGGCCCTTGTGGCTAAAGGGATCAGGGGGCATGGAGAGAAGGCAGGTACAGGATACTGAGTTGGATTATCAGCCATGATCATATTGAATGGCGGTGCAGGCTCGAAGGGCCGAATGGCCTACTCCTGCACCTATTTTCTATGTTTCTATGTTTCTAAACACACAGAGTCTTTTACCCAGAGTAGGGGAGTCGAGAACCAGAGGACATTGGTTTTACCTCCAGATTCATGTACAGTTTCTTCCCAGCTGTTATCATGCAACTGAACCATCCTATCAACAACTAGAGAGCGGTCTTGAGCTATTGTCTACCTCACTGGAGACCCCCGGGACTATCGTTAATCAGACTTTACTGGACTTTATCTTGCAGTAAAAGTTATTCCATTTATCATGTATCTGTACACTGTGGATGGCTCGATTGAAATCACGTATTGTTTTGCCATTGACTGGTTAACACACGGCAAAAGCCTTTCACTGTACCTCGGTGCATGTGACAATAAGCTAAACTAAACTTAATAGGTAAAAGGTGAGAGGGGAAAGATTTAATAGGAACCTGAGGGGCAACATTTTTACACAAATGGTGGCAGGTGTTTGGAACAACCAGAGGAGGTACTTGAGGCAGCTATTATAACAATGTTTAAGAAACATTTAAGAAAAAACTGCAGAAGCTGGAAAAATCGAAGGTAGACAAAAATGAAGGAGAAACTCAGCGGGTGACACAGGATCTATGGAGCGAAGGAAATAGGTCTCGACCTGAAACGTCACCTATTACTTCGCTCCATAGATGCTGCCTCACCCGCTGAGTTTCTCCAGCATTTTTGTCTACCTTAAGAAACATTTAGATAGGTATATAGATAGGAGAGGTTTAGAGGGATATGGATCAAACGCAGGAAGGTAGCACTAATATAAATGGGACATGTTGGTCGGTGTGGGTAAGTTGGGGCGAAGGGCCTGTTTCCACACTGTAAAACTCGATGACTCTCTATGACTCTATAATCTTGCTACAAGATGATGACTTTTACCCAGGATAGAGGATTTGAGAACCAAAGGACCTAAGCTTAATGTGAGAGGGGAAAGATTAAAAATGAAACTGAGAGGCAACTTTTTCCATTTAGACGGTGGTGGGTAGATGAAAAGAGCTGCCAGAAGATGAAGCAAGTACAATAACAACATTTAAAAGATATTTGGACAGGTACATGGATAGGAAAATATTTCTAGGGATGTGGGCCATATGCAGGCAGGTGGGACGAGAGTAGATGGGACATGTTGGGTGATGTGGGTAAGGTGGGCAAGTAAATGGGACTAGCTGAGATGGGACATCTTGGTCAGCTTGGACACAACGAGCTGGAGTAACTCAGCAGGTCAGGCAGCATAGAAAGGTGACGTTCCTTGTCGTGACCTTTTAGACTTTACTTTAGAGATACAGTGCGGAAACATTCCCGTCGGCCCGCTGTGTCTGCGCCAGCCAGCGATCACCCTGTACATCAGCTACACCCTAGGGACAATTTACTTTTTTTTTAAACAAAAGCCAATTAACCTACAAACCTGCACGTCTTTGGAATATGGGGAAATCGGAGCGCCCAGAGAAAACCCACGTGGTCACGGGGAGCACGTACAAACTCCGTACAGACAGCGCCCGTAGTCAGGAACAAATCCGGGTCTCTGGCGCTGTGAGGCGGCAAATCTACCGCTGCACCACCGTGCCGTCCCCCTAATCTAGAATTGATTTGGTAAATGGAAATCCTCATGAGTACATTCTGTAAACAAAGCAAAGATCTGAGCTAAGCTGAAGTGTAGAAAGTCCCACGACCATACAAATCGCCATCCTCTCGGACTGCTGCACTAACAAACAAGGACTAATGGCTAAGCCTGCTCTCAACATGTCAAGCTATTTTATAGTTTATTTATTCACTGGAAAGATGCCTAAAATCCTCGAAATGTGGCTCCCTCATTACCTGCAGCAACCCCTATCATACGGCACAATGGTGTATTACTTATTCACAGTGGTGCAGCGGTAGAGTTGCTCCTTACAGCACCAGAGACCCAGGTTCGATCCTGACAGCGGGTGCTGTCTGTACAGAGTTTGTACCTTCTCCCTGTGACTGCGTGGGTTTTCTCTTGATGCTCCGGTTTCCTCCCACACTCCAAAGATGTGCAGGTTTGCAGGTTAATTGGCTTCTGTGAATTGTCACTAGTGAGGAGGATAGAACCAGTGTACAGGTGATCTTTGGTTGGCGAGAACTGAATAGACAACGGACAATAGGTGCAGGAGTAGTCCATTCGGCCCTTCGAGCCAGCACTGCAATTCACTGTGATCATGGCTGATCATCCCCAATCAGTACCCCATTCCTGCCTTCTACCCATATCCCTTGACTCCACTATCTTGAAGAGCTCTATCTAACTCTCTCTTGAAAACATCCAGAGAATTGGCCTCCACTGCCTTCTGAGGCAGAGAATTCCACAGATTCACAACTCCCTGAGTGAAACAGTTTTTCCTCATCTCCGTTCTAAATAGCCTACCCCTTATTCCTAAACTGTGGCTCCTGGTTCTGGACTCCCCCTACATGAGGAACCTGTTTCCTGCCTCCAGCGTGTCCAATCCCTTAATAATCATATATGTTTGAATAAGATGCCCTCTCATCCTTCCAAATTCCAGTGTATACGAGCCCAGCCGCTCCATTCGTGCAACATATGACAGTCCCGCCATCTCGGGAATTAACTTTGTGAACCTACGCTCCACTCCCTCAATAGCAAGAATATCCTTCCTCAAATTTGGACACCAAAACTGCACACAATACTCCAGGTGTGGTCTCACTAGGGGCCCTGTACAACTGCAGAAGGACCTCTTTGCTCCGATACTCAACTCTTGTTATGAAGGCCAACATGCCATTAGCTTTCTTCACTGCCTGCTGCATCTGAATGCTTGGTGGGTCGAAGCGCCTGTTTCCATGCTGTGTCTCTAACTAATTAACTATTCTCAAGATGATAATTACAGACCTTGCATTGATGCCCCTGCGTTGCAGGTAGAACTGAGATGTTTTGATCAGCTGGGTGATCAAAGTGCTGTTCAATAGAGAAGTCAAGGATTAGAACCAACAACAATGGATACACTTCTAGTTCAATATGTTGTGTAGCTGGTATTAAGACATTGTGGTGGATATGCTCTTGTCGTCTACTGGATGGTAGAACTCACAAGGGTTTGAAGATGCTAGTGTAGGGACACCCAGTAAATTGCTTCATTGCATTTTATACATAGTACACACTATAGACACAGTCTGAAGAACGGTCTCGACCCGAAACGTCACCCATTCCTTCTCTCCAGAGATGCTGCCTGTCCCGCTGAGGTACTCCAGCATTTTGTGTCCACCTTCAATTTAAACCAGCATCTGCAGTTCTCTCCTACACCATAGTGGTCGGAGTGAATATTTAGAACAATGAATGAAGTGTGCGTCAAGTAAAAGTTAAATATAAATGAATCGAAAAACAAAAGTAGTTCAGTTTAGTTGAGTTTCTTTATTATTGTCGCGTGTATCAAGGTGCAGTTAAAAGCTTTTATTCGCTACTATCCAGTAAAAGAAAAGACTGTACATGATTGAATGTAGTCAAGAGTCCACAGTGTACCACTAAAGGATAAAAGGTACAACATTTAGTGCAAGGCATAACACTGAAGTCCAATAAAGTCAGATTAAAGATGAGCTCAACAGTCTCCAATGAGGTAGATGGGAGACCAGGGCTGCCTTCTAGCTGATGAGAGGACGGTTCAGTTGCTTGATAACAGCTGGGAGGAAACTGTTCCTGAATTTGGAGGTAGTTACTCTTCTTTAGTCAGAGGGTAGTTAATCTGTGGAACTCATTGACACAGAGGGCTGTGGAGGCCAAGTCAGTGGATATTTTTACGGCAGAGATAGACAAATTCTTGATTAGAACGGGTGTCAAGGGTTATGGGGTGAAGGCAGGAACATGGGATTAGGAGGCAGAGATCAGCCACGATTGAATGGCGGAATAGACTCGATGGGCCGAATGGCCTAATTCTACTCCTATAACTTGTGAACGTATGTGTTTTCAAACTTCGGCACCTCTTGCCTGATGGTAGAAAGGTGAAGAGGGAGTGACTGGGGAGAGATTGATCCTTGATTATGACTTTAAAATTACTTTATCCTGGGTAGCAAGGAACTTCTGCTGAATGCGGTGGTGGAAACAGATTGGAAAGTGGCATTTAAGAGGCTTTTAGAAAAGGCACATGAATGTACAGGAGTGGTGGGATATAGATTGTGTGCAGGCAAATGAGATTAGTTTGATATGGCATTGTGTTCAGCACAGGCCTTGTGGGCCTGAGGGCCTGTTCCTGTGTTGTATTGTTCTATGTCCTATGTTCTAACATAAAGTCATGGCTCAGTGATCAGGGTTAACTATCCTAGAAACCACAATCTGTTTCCCTGTACGAATCCTGGGATCACGTCCAATGCAGCAACTCGTCCCCAAATGCCCCAGCTGCCTCTATTAGTTATCCCAAACTCAAGCTTCCAAGAAGAACTCATTTCAATCCAGATTCTTCAATCCTACATCTTGAGCAGACAATCAGCTCGGCACGATGGCACAGCGGTAGAGTTGCTGCCTTACAGCGCCAAGAGACCCGGGTTCCATCTTGACTACGGGTGCTGTCTGTGCGCAGTTTGTACGTTCTCCCCGTGATCTGCGTGGGTTTTCTCCAGGTTCTCCAGTTTCCTCCCACACTCCAAAGACGTACAGGTTTGTAGGCTGATTGGCCTGGTCGAATGGTAAATTGTCCCTAGTGTGTAGGATAAAGCTAGTGTATGGGGTCAGCGCGGACTCGGTGGGCCGAAGGGCCTGTTTCCGTGCTGTATCTCTAAACTAAATAAACTAAACTAAAGCCAAAGGACAACAAGGAATGACGATCGGCAGATCCATCAACTCCGAACATTGTTACATTGGAAACTGTGCAACTCTAAAGGGCCTGTCCCACTGTACGAGGTAATTCAAGAGTTCTCCTGAGTTTTCCCCTGATTCGAACTCGGAGAATGCCCGTAGCGGGTCCGTAGGAGTTCGTGGATGTCTTGTAGCGGCTCGTACGAGTAAAAAGTAACAATTCTTTTTAATCACGAGTATTTTATTTTACTCGTGGACATTTTTCACAGTGTTGAAAAAACGTCACGATTTTACCGGATTTCCAGAGTACCTACCGTTAGCATTACGAGCCACTACGACACATCCACGAACTCCTACGGACCCGCTACGGACATTCACAGAGTTCGAATCATGGGAAAACTTGGGAGAACTCTTGAATTACGTCGTACAGTGGGACAGGCCCTTTAATATGTCCCCGATCTATGATGTAGTTTAATTTCTGATTGAACAGCATAACACACATGCATAGCATGGCACTGGGCAATTCAATCATATTAGGCATTTGATTTTTTTAAAGTACGTCTCCACATTGAGAGGGAACGGGGAAAGCCATCAGGCCTTTCTGCTTTGCCCGCTTCTGATTCCCACCATTTCCCTACTTTTGAACCAACCTCCAAACTTACTTGGAGCTTGTTTGGAAAGATCAAATGGACTCTCCTCATTAAATAAAAAAATTAGCTAACAAACCAATCAAAGTACTATTATTATTATATAACTGTGATCGAGTCCTATTACAATGCATTTGAATGCGGGTAGTGCAATGGCTTTAGTCTTTAGAGATACAGCGCAAAATCAGGCCCATCGAGTGCGTGCTGACCAGCGATCACCCCATACACTAGCACTGTCCTACACACAATGGACAATGTACAATTTTACCAAAGCCAAACAACCTAAACTGCTCTCTTCGGGTCAGGACCTTCCTTCATTCTGAAGAAGGGTCCTGACCCGAAACGTTTTTCTCCACAAATGGACGTTGCCTGGCTCGGTGAGTTACCCCAGCGTTTTGTTTAAGTGATGTGTTGTCCATATTTATTGCCATCGGGTTGAGCTGTCCTGAAAGAAACAGTTATGAGCAATTAACACATGGTACCTTGGAGAGAGTGCTCCCAGAACAGGTGTTGTTCATAAGCATTGTAATGCCTGAGGGAGGGCAGTGTTGCACCTTTTTACTTTGTCTTGTAGTCAGGCATAAATAATGCATTGTGCCAGGCAGGTAAGCATGAAATCCGAACATGGTTTGTCATATTGTGTGAAAGAACACAACAAGCGTTAAAGACCCTTGTGAATGAACCAGCCGCAAACACTCAGCTCTCAAATGCAACCTGTTGGCTCATTTTCTTTACGGAAATCATCTTTCACAGTTTTGTCCTCTGGCCGAGGTAGATAATGAATTTACATCCATACATCGAAAGGCCAAGTGTATTCACACACAATTTTTGCTAGATAATTTAAATATGGTTTAAATACTATTCTGAGCATCGGTGCGGCACGGTGGCGCAGCGGTACAGTTGCTGCCTTACGGCGCCAGTGATCCAGATTCGATCTTCACCACGGGTGCTGTCTGTATGGAGTTTGCACGTTCTCCCCGTGGCCACAAGAGTTATCTCTGGGTTAACTTTCTGGTGCCTTTCCCCACAGTGGAAAGTTTTGATTCTGCTGTGGGGGGACGTTTGTGTTGAACTCTAAAATGTGTTGTGTCCATTTTATTCTTTTTTTAAAATTTTTTTTTTTTAAATTTATTTATTTATTTTTTTAAACCTTTTTCTATGGTTTGTAATGGAACTTATTATTTAATTTATGTAAAGCACTTTACTGTTATGTTGTCTGTTTATGATGTCTTGTTTATTCTTCTGTACAGCACTTTGGTCAACATTGGTTGTTTTAAAGTGCTTAACAAATAAAGTTGGATTGGATTGGATTGGGTACTCCAGTTTCCCCTCAGACTCTAAAGACGAACAGGTTTGCAGGTTAATTGGCTCCCGTAAAAATTGCCAATTGTCGCTAGTGTGTAGGATAGTGCTAGTGTACGGGGTGATCACTGGTCAGCGCAGACTCAGTGTCTATTTTCACACATGTAAGACACCTGAATGATACTTATGGCTTTTACTTAACTTCTAAAAGAAAATCACCATGTTCACTTTAAGTATACACTAAAGAAGTACAATTATGATGTACAGCAGAAGCAAAGAACTGCAGATGCAGGCTCATAAGGTCATAAGTGATAGGAGCAGAATTAGGCCCATCAAGCCTACTGCACCATTCAATCATGGCTGATCTACCTTTCCCTCCCAACCCCATTCTCCTGCCTTCTCCCCATAACCCCTGATACCGTACTAATCAATAATCTATCTATCTCTGCCTTAAAAATATCCACAGCCTTTTGTGCAATGAATTCCACAGATTCACCACCCTCTGATTGAATACACAAAGAGACAGAAATGATTATTGAAAATATTTGTTGACTTTCTTCACCAATAATGGTTATTATTGAACTAAACTGGTGTTAAATTAAATGTTTTCATTCAAATATTAAATATCAGCTCATTATTTATCTTGTAGGTTCCGGATTGTATTCTTGTAAGGATCAACAGTGCAAGTGTCCCGTCGCCAATGAAATGTCTTTCTAAAGGTGGATACAACAACTGATCTGAAGCACAATCTTGACATCACAAAGACATCTCTGCAGTATTCCACGAGCAACATGTCCAAAGACGAGGTAAGCTGCAAGATTAGTGCGGTTTGCAGGCACAAGGAACGCAAGCCAAAGAAGCCCCATTACATTCCCAGGCCATGGGGGAAACCATACAACTACAAATGCTTTCAATGCCCCTTCACCTGCATGGAGAAATCGCACCTTTACAATCACATGAAGTACAGCTTGTGTAAAAACTCCCTCTCGCTGCTGATAGAGTCGGACTGGCCTTACAAGAAGAACAACATTCTCAATTCTGATCTCCGCTCGCTGCAAGGCGCGACAGACCCGGGGCGGTCGGAGAAACGCAGACTGGAATTGGAAAGCAACGACGATGTCTCCATTGCAGGTGACACTTCTATCAAAGGCGCCGACAGGTGGGACGCCTGCAGAGCCAGCGTTGAGCTAAGCACTTTGGAAGGACCTGACAAACGGACGTGCTCCTCAAGAGAAAGAGAGAAAGTAGGCTTCGGCACGGAACCGAAATCAATGGACCACTCCAAGAAAACACAGGAGGCAAGGTGTTTACCCAACGCTGACCTACAAACGCCCTCCAGAAGCAAAATGGCCAAACTGAGCAAAAAGGCCGAGACTGATTTCATTATAACTGATGTCTTTTCCCTGAAGGACTCGGTCATGAAGAATAAGGTTTTACCAACTGCAGGACTGGAAGCCAAGCTAAAACACTACAAGCTTCCGAGGAACTGTGTGAGCAGTAATGGGATTCTCATGGAACAGTGGAAGCTGGTCACATCTGGGCAGAGAAAGCACGCAGCTGACATTTCTTCATCGTGTACTGAGACAAATATAATTCCGTGCTACCCACCACCGGCGTACAGCGACTACCAAGAGCCGCAGGGACTGAATCTCTCAGTGCTCGGGGTTAATTACCCCATGAACCACAGTCTGTTCTCCTATTTGAGTCCTGCCATCAATCCCAATGGAACGACACCTGCACAGGTGGCTCAGCTGCCTTTCCTCAGCTCCTCGGCTCAGTTAGTCCACCCACAGTCTGGACATTTGCAACCGGCACATCTCCCAGGACGGTCTCCGGTCCCGCCTAGGTTCTTCTACCCCCTGTTATTCGAGCAGACCCTCAGCACAGCAGAGAATAGATCGACAACCAGCCACAATGACCAGGACCTAACAAACCCGGCGGCTCCAAATATCCTTGCATCGCGGGCGCTCGATATTCCCAACAAAGCCTATTTGCGTAAGGTTCCTATCTTAAGGCCTCATGTGAGCAAACCTTCTGTGCAGGCGGATGGCGGTTCAGCTGATGCCAACTACAAGTCCTTCTTGACACGGGCCCCTGACCAGAAATACCCGGCGCCCGCCGGGGAAAATCCCGCAGTAACTCACAAAAACGCGTTTGTGTACAACTCTCCAACTTGTAAAAACTCCCGGGACACCGAGGATAGGTTTATCAAAACAACAATTGGAAACAACCAAGAGACGTCTTTGACGGTTTCCCCAAGAACAAGCGAAACATCAGCAAGCCTGGAGGAATCAAAAGAAAATCCAAGCCCGTCAACGTTACTGTCGGTTCCTCTTTCATCGGAAAATTCCAAGCAGCCAGACAATAGGTTAGTTCACAAAAGTTTTACGAGGATGTTGCCGGGACGCGAGGGCCTGAGCTATAGGGAGAGGTTGAGCAGGCTAGAACTCTATTCCTTGGAGCACAGGAGGATGAATAAGAATAACGAATAAGTTGAGTTTATTGGCCAAGTATTCACATACAAGGAATTTGCCTTGGTGCTCCACCCGCAAGTGATAACATGGCATACAGTGACAGTTGGGAGTGGAGTGATCTTAGTACAACATCATGTGAGGAATAGATTACAGTCTCTTGCCCAGAGTAGGGGAATCGAGAGCCAGAGGACATGGGTTTAAGGCGAGGAGGGGAAAAGATTTAATAGGAACCTGAGGGGTAACTTTTTTCACACAAAGGGTGATGGGTGTATGGAACGGGCTGCCAGAGGAGGTAGTTGAGGCTAGGTACTATCGCATTGTTTAACACACATTTAGACAAGTACATGGATAGGGCAGGTTTAGAGGGATATGGGCCAAACGCAGGCAGGTGGGACATGTTTGCAGGTGTGGGCAAGTTGGGCCGAAGGGCCTGTTTCCGCACTATATGACTATGACTCTATGATAAACATAAAATAAAATGCTCACCTTAGACTTTACTTTAGAGATACGGAAACAGGCCCTTCAGCCCACCGGGTCCGCGTATCACCGCGTACAAAAGCTGCAATCACCGCATACACTAGCGCTATCCTACACACTAGGGACAACTTACAATATTTTTACCAAAGTCAATTAACCTACAAACCTATATGTTCTTGGAGTGTGGGAGGAAAGCAGAGCACCAGGAGAAGACCCACGTGGTCACAGGGGAGAATGTACAAACACAGTACAGACGGCACCCCTAGTCAGGATCGAACCAAGGTCCCTGGCTCCGTGAGGCAGCAACTCTACAGCTGCGCTGCTGTGTTGCACCTTTGGCCGCAATTGAAATGTGTTTCAGTTACTGCTCTAACTGGGTGAACATGTTTCCTCCTACACACCTTAAACATTCAAAGGTCTTTTATTGTCACATGTACCAATTAAAGTACCGTGATATTTGATTTACCATGCAGCCATACTAAAAAAAAGCAACAAGACACACAACTACATAGAAGTTAACATAAGCATCCACCACAGTGGATTCCCCACATTCCTCACTGTGATGGAAGGCAATAAAGTCTAATCTTCTTCCTCATTCTCCCGTAGTCGGGAGCGGTCGAAGCCCCCACGTCGTGGCGGTCGAAGCCCCCGCGTCGTGGCGGTCGAAGCCCCCCGCGTTGGGGCGATCAAAGCCCCCTGAGTCTTGGAGCTCCCGAGTCGGTCTCTAGCCAGGGACCGCGAGCTCCAGGATGTTAAAGTCCGTAGGCTCCCGCGGTTAGAGCTCCCAAAGTCGGTCTCCAGCAGAGGCCGCCAACTCCTCGATGTTAGGCCGCAGTGTGGATGGAGATACGATACGGAAAAAATTGCAACTCCGTCGAGGTAAGAATTTAAAATAAAGTTTCCCCGCTCCACCCCCCACATAAAGAACACTAAAACATACATTTAACACATACTATAAGACAACAAAGAAGGGAGGGACAGACAGACTGTTGGCGAGGCAGCCATTACCTCAGGTGGAATATGGTGACTCTCTGCGTGGACCTTTTGTGCTCATGTGTAATATGGGCCCGTGGTGGAATCTCTGTTCAGATCAAAGACTCCATTTCGTTGGCATAACCCTAACTTTACATTTTTCTCACCAGTGAGCCGCCTTGCATCGAGAGCATTTCGTCATCGTACCAAAAGATGCCACCACAATGGACCACAGAACTGGAGGAAACGACAAAGGAAAATCCAAGGAGAAGCCCTGAGTTCAGAAAGTTGTCCCCAACTGCAACTTCCCCAGTAAGTAACAACCTCTGCAAATCGGGTAAAGCATCTAACTGCCTTCAGACAGGCAAAGAGAAGAATGGCTCTGTGGTGCTGATAAACGACCTTTGTAAAGTCATCCACGAATACCAAGATGTTGAAGAGAAGTTGTGCTTTGTGGTCGATGAGGATACACCCGGCCAGAAACAACTCAGGGGACAACTAACTAAGATTAGAAAAGAATTATACCACATCCGTCAGGTATTGGAGAAGACATCCAAGCAACATGAAGGACCCTTGGACCTCTCTGTCAAGAAGTCACAGGATGGGGTTGCGAGGAACCGTAAGAACAGCGAATGCCCGGAAGAAACGTTCGAAAATTGCGGCACGCGGGACTCGAGCCTAGGCCGAGCGGAGCAAAGTGCGGGCAAGCGTGCAGAAAGCGCAGTGAGCAAAGCGAAAGCAGCGCAAAACTGTTACGCCAACGCTGACAACAAGTCGTTGGATTTGTGCGTGAAAGTGCACGAGTTTGAAAGACTCGGAACCTCCCCGGAAATGGACACCGTCGCGACTCACAGGGCAGATCTAGTGAGAGCCAGCGGCCCTCAGCTGCCAAAGAGCATTTCAACAGAGACTACTTTCACAAACAGAGCAACCAAGTGCGAAGCAGACTCCAGTGTACCTCTGAGTGCTGAGGGGAAGTTTATTTCACACCTGCTGCCAGTGGCTGAGGAGAGCTGCAGCAAGGGTGAGGCTTTGAAAAGGGCACCGTCAGGTGATGATCAGAAGGGCGGGGTGAAAGTTGTGTGTACTCACCCCTTCAGTGGCAGATAGGTTAGGATCAATAAAACAGAATAGGATAATATGAACCCAGCAATGTGAAGATACGAGCACAGTGGTTGTGTCGGTAATTAGACAGAATGGCTTAATTAACGGCCAGCACTGGAACAGGTTTAGTTTAGTTTAGAGATACAGCGCGGAAACAGGCCCTTCGGCCCACCGAGTCCGCGCCGACCAGCGATCCCCCCGTACACTAGCGCTATCCTACACACACTAGGGACAATTTACAATTTTTACCAAAGCCAATTAACCTACGAACCCGCACGTCTTTGGAGTGTGCGTGGAAACCGGAGCAGCCGGGAAAAACCCACACAGGTCACGGGGAGAATGTAGAAACTCTGTACAGGCAGCACCCGTAGTCAGGATCGAACCCGCGTCTAAGGCAGTAGCTCTACCGCTGGCTGCGCCTCTACACAATATCTGAAATGAACATAGAGCATAGAACAGCACAGCACAGAAACAGGCCCTGTGGCTTCCGATGTCCATGCCGAACATGAAGCAGAGTTAAACTAATCTCCTATACCAGCACATGACCCATCTCTCTCCATTCACTGCATTTCCAAAGTCAAAGTCAAAGTCAAAGTCGCCTTTATTGTTATTCAGACCTTGCGGTCTGAACGAAATTTCATTTCCTTGCAGTCCTACATATAGTAAAAATGACAAAAACACAAATTAACATCCACCACAGTGAGTTCACCAGGCACCTCCTCACTGTGATGGAAGGCAAAAGTCTTAAGCCTTTGTCTCTTCCCTTCTTATTCTTCCTCTGCGCCGAGGTGATCTAGGCTTCTGATGTTGTGACCCCGCCGGGTGATGGTAAGTAATGTCAGTCCCGCGGCTGAATCCGAGCTCCGCTTCGCTCCAAATGGTGGGTCCATTTAAAAGCCTCGTAAACGTCACTATCGTATCTGCCTCCATCACCACCCCTGGTAATGTGTCCCAGGTATCCGCCACCCCCTATCCAAAAAAAAACATGCCCCGCACATCTTCTTTCAATTTTGCCTTCTCACCTTAAAGTAACTGTAGAGTCTGGTTCGCTAATTAAAATAAAATAAAGTTAATCTTCCTTAAACTGCATCATTTGAACAGTCCCATTAATCTCATATTTCAAACGAAGTGCATATTATGTTCGTTATTATTCATGTTCATAACATCATAGGAGCAGAATTAGGCCATTCAGCCCATTGAGTCTATTCCGTCTTTCAATCATGGCTGATCAATCTTTCCCTCTCAACCCCATTCTCCTGCCTTCTCCACATAACCCTTGACACTTTTGCTAATCAAGAATCTGTCGATGTCCTCCTTAAAAATACCCAATGAAGGCCTCCACAGCCGTCTGTGGCAATGAATTCCACAGATTTATCACCCTCTGTAAAGAAATTCCTCCTCATCTCCTTTCTAAAGGTATGTTCTTTTATTCTGAGGCTGTGCCCTCTGGTCTTGGACTCTCCCATTAACATCCAGTTGCTTTGCCTGTTGCATTACTGAATACAGAAAGTTATATCTTACATGCTTATAACTGTTCTAATTTATCTATAATAGACACAAAAAGTTGGAGTAACTTGGCGGGACAGGCAGCATCTCTGGAAAGAAGGAATGTGTGAAGTTTCGGGCTGAGACCCTTCTTCTCGACCCGAAACGTCACCCATTCCTTCTCTCCAGAGATGCTGTCTGTCCTGCTGAGTTACTCCAGCTTTTTGTGTCTATCTTTGGTTTAAACCAGCATCTTGCAGTTCCTCCTTACACACTAATTTACCTATATTTTCCTGTGTTCACGCACCTGTTGACATGTTTTGGGAAAACTACAGGGCATAAGTCACAAAGCATCTCACATGGGTCTGAAATTGGTGCCTCGAAGTCAAGCTCAGGAACGGGTCACCATGTGGAGGGAGTGTGCGTGCTGCTATATTGTCCCATGTTCTCAACAGCCTTCCATGGCAGCTGCCTGCAACATCATTTAAACATGCTATATCTGAATTAGTGCTTCGCAATCAAACAGTGACAATGTTCACACAGCACATCACGGTGTGAGTTTTCACGAGCAGCTTACAGGAGTGATAATTAAAGAGGTCCTCCTTGTTATTAAAGTAAAGGACATGAAAGGAAAAAAAACACTGCAGGGTCTGTCTCTATTACTGCTGAATGCCGGGTCCATGATACACCACTTGCCCAGATAATCAATAACGTTCTTTTTAAAGAGAGGCAACATGCAGAAATCTATTGAACCAAACACTGCAGATGCTGGTTAATACACTATGTGTCCTTTCATGCAGAAATTTGCTCCTTTGCAGTTTAATGTAAGCTGCACACTCGGATAGAATGGGCCAGAAAATAGTTACAGTACGTGATCAGCGGTGCAGATGTATTGGCAGAAGATGAAGGACTAGGATGTATGCCACAGCGATTCATAGGAGAGTGTCTGTATTTTACACTGGAGATGGTGCCACGGCTAGATGGAACCATACACTCTATATGTGTTGGTTCCGCCACTATGCTGCCATGGTCAGGAGGGAAGGTAGATGCTCAAAATGCTGGAGTAACCCAGCGGGACGGGCAGCATCTCTGGAGAGAAGGAATGGGTGACGTTTCGGGTTGAGACCCTTCTTCAGGAGGGAGGACCGGTGGGTGGTGGTCAGCAGAGGGAGCCACCGAGCCCGAGGACCAGAGAACCAGAGAGGAGGATGGAGAGAGCTGGAGATGTCGGGCACGAGAACAAGGGCCGGTAAAAGAGCGAGCCAGAGTCCCACCTTCCTTCCACGCCCTCGTGGTCGGCTGCGGGAGCCCCCCAGCTGGGGCACAAAGGCTGAAGGTGGCCGGGTGAGGAGAGGAGAGGGACGACGGTTCGCTGGACGACCAGGACGGAGAGTGATGGCTGGAGGCCCTGCCACAGCCTGGGGCTCGTCTGGATCGGGCACCGCTCCAGAAGTCCGAGCTCACGGACCAGACTGCACTTTATAAATGGCACCAAAACCTTGCAACTCTTGCTTGTGGTCTCAGTAGACTAATTCAATACACTAAGCAAGGATTGTGCTTAGGTCAGAGTCATAGAGTCATATAGCGTGGAAACGGGCCCTTCGGCCCAACTTGCCCGCACTGACCAACATGTCTCATCTACACTAGTCCCACAGTTTAGCCCATATCCCTCTAAACCTGTCCTATCCATGTATCTGTCTAAAGGTTTCGTAAATGTTGAGATAGTACCTGCCTCAACTACCTCCTCCAGCAGCTCATTCCATGCACCTTCTTCTTTCATGTGGCGTGCACAGCCTAAAGTTGTTGGAGAACTTGTTCTATTTGATCTTCCGTTTGTGCACGTCGAGTTGATTGCATTAGTCGAAACAGGGCAGACCACGTGAAGGTTGCAATCTTCCACCCCATTCCATACACCCACCGCCCTTTGTATGAAAAAGTTACACTTCAGATTCCTATTAAATGATTCCCCTCACACCTTAAACCTTTAGTCCTCTGGTTCTCAATTCACCTACTCTGGGCAAGAGACTTTGTGCATCTACCCGATCTATTCCTCTCATGATTTTATACACCTCTATAAGATCTCCCCTCATCCTCCTGCGCTCCAAGGAATAGAGTCCTAGCCTGCTCAACCTCTCCCGACAGCTCAGATCCTCGAGTCTTGGCAGCATCCACGTAAATCTCCTCTGCCTCCTTTCCAGCGTGTGCATAGGTATGGCGATAACTTCACTGAACTGTGAGCAAAAAAGACTGTGTGTCTGTACATGTGGTAACAAAAGAACTGTTGGACCATTCACAAGTCAACTTCCCTGGATGTCTTCTCATGACCTGGCTGATCAAGGACGTCCCACGTGCGGCTAACCTCCTTCGCCAGAGCCTCCCGCAGAAATGTTCAAAGACTGAAGATCCCTGGCATCTCCTCCTCCGCTGGTCATCACCTGCACCGTTCAGTGAAAATAGCTTTGTTCATGTGAGAGCTACACTCAGTCTTCAGGTTACACCAGGATGCATGAAAATAATGGGCCCCACAAACAAAGCAACCTGTAAACTAGCCGTCTAGTTTATAAAGTTATACAAAGTTGGAGTCCTCCTGTGATATATTTGTCCTGAGCAAGAAAATGTACTCAAACCAATTTCTATTTTTATGTCTTTGAAAAATGAATAAGCCGGCTTTAAAGCACTGATAATTCTGTAATATTCAACCTTTGCTATTTAATATACAGATAAGCCTCATTATAATGGACTGTGGGTGGGGGGTGAATGGTGTCCGTTATTGCTGATTGTCCGCTATAACAGAATAAGGGGGTAAATATTAATTGGTTTTACCCCACGGCTGGGAGGGAAGGGGCGTGGAGCTGGGATGGGGTTAGAACCAGGGGGGATTCACAGGGCGGGGAGCCACAGAGACCCCCCCCCCAGTTCCACACGCGGTACGCCAAGGACGGGCACCGTGCTTATGCTGCCTTCATGCTGCTAGTTCTCGCCCCGCCACCGCCTTTCTACTACCCAATACTACGTTACGCACCGCCACGAATCGTCTGTGGAATTCTCTGCCTCAGAGGGCGGTGGAGGCCAGTTCTCTGGATGCTTTCAAGAGAGAGTTAGATAGGGCTCTTAAAAATAGCAGAGTCAGGGGATATGGGGAGAAGGCAGGAACGGGGTACTGATTGGGGATGATTAGCCATGATCACATTGAATGGCGGTGCTGGCTCGAAGGGCCGAATGGCCTACTCCTGCACCTATTGTCTATTGTCTATTGTCACCTCGTTCCATTATAACCAAAAGTTCATTATAACACCTGCCCCCATACCTCCAACCCTCGACTCTGGCCATGGACCCCGACAGTCCTTTCAGGTTAGGCAGAGGTTCACTTGCACCTCCTCCAACCTCATTTACTGTGTCGGTTGTTCCAGATGTGGACTCTTGTACATCGGCGAGACCAAACGTAGACTGGGCGATCGTTTCGCTGAACACCCGCTCAGTCCACCTGAAATTACCTGATCTCCCGTTTGCTAAACACTTTAATTCTCCTTCCCACTCCCACACAGACCTTTCTGCCCTCGGTCTCCTCCATTGTCAGTGTGAGGCTAAACGCAAATCGGATGAACAGCATCACATATTTCGCTTGGGCAGCTTACAGCCCAGTGGTATGAATATTGATTTCTCTCACTTCAGGTAGCCCCGCGATTCCCTCTCTCTCTATCCCTCCCCCACCAAAGTCATGCCAGTATCTCGTTTTCACCCAACAAACAGCTAACAATGGCCTGTTTCCTTTATCATCGTTAGCTTTTTGCATATCTTTCATTCATTGTTCTTTATCTCTCTACACCATCCCCTATATCTCTCGTTTCACTTATCCCCAACCAGTCTGAAGAAGGGTCTCGACCCGAAACGTCTCCCATTCCTTCTCTCCAGAGATGCTATCGTTGACCCATTATAAGGAGGTCTGTAATAATGCAGGTAGACTGTATATTAAATACACAGCATGCAGTGAGGGTTTATCAGTGGCAGCGGAGTGGTTAAACCATCCTAAATAATGCTGGCCACTTCTCCATCTGACATTTGTGTTTTGTTGAAGTCAGTTTTCACAATTACCTTTCACATTGGTGTCACAAAGAACTGTGTGGGGATGGTGACAGTGATCCAACAGGAACTAAATCACTATCTTGATGTGAAGCTTTAGCCTTTAGAGAGACAGTGCAGAAACAGGCCCTTCGGCCAACCGAGTCCGCGCCGACCAACAATCACCCCGTACACGAACACTGTCCTACACACTAGGGACAGTTTACAGTTTTACCGAGGCAATCAACCCACAACCTTGTAATGCCCCTGTCCCACTTAGGAAACCTGAACGGAAACCTCTGGAGACTTTGCGCCCCACCCAAGGTTTCCGTGCGGTTCCCGGAGGTTGCAGGTGGTTGCCAGAGGTTGCAGGTAGTGGAAGCAGGTAGGGAGGCTGACAAAAACCTCCGGGAACCGCACGGAAACCTTGGGTGGGGCGCAAAGTCTCCGGAGGTTTCCGTTCAGGCTTCCTAAGTGGGACAGGGGCATAACTCTTTGGAGTGTGGGAAGAAACCGGAGCACCTGGGGAAAACCCACGCAGTCGCGGGGAGAACGTAGAAACTCTGTATAGACAGCACCCATAGTCGGAAGCGAACTTGGGTCTCTGGTGCTGGAAGGCAGCAGCTCTACCGCTGCGCCACCGTGCCCCCCAAAGCAGTGAAGTAGTTCTACTAAATGCACAATTGGTGGCCACAATCTATGACTCGATTCACCTGGAAATGTGATGAAGGGCCATTAATTTTATTTTTAGTGCCACCTTTCACAACCGCTGCGCTGTTGCATTTACATTACGAATATGTTACTGACTGTAAACTAATTTCTTGAACCGAGATACAGGACATGACTTGGGCTGTGAGCAACCTTCCTAATACACAATGATTAAAAGAACATGACCTAACTCCCAGATATGAAGAGAAGTGGTAGGCCAAATATAAACAATTCCAATAGAAATAAGATAACCTCTTGTTGTCTGAGTGATGTTGCAATATTCGTTTTTTAATATATGTTGTATATTAAAATGCTTCTGAATGTCATTCACTAATTTACTCATGTTGGAAAATATGGCTCTAACTGTATGTAAGATTTCATTTTTAAGATCTTTTTGCCTACAAGTGCAGTCTTGTAATTTAAATTATTTATTCTTTACATAAGCGATTATCATTTTGTTATTACAGTTTTACATAAAAAGCACTATGAAATAATATTCAAAACTGAGCATGTTGCAAGATCATAGACTTTCTCCCATGCTACCATTTAGGATGTGTTTCACCTACAGTATGTCGTTGAAGAAACCAAAAAGGCACTTTATGATTAAAATATTAATCGAATAACTATTTATTCATGCAGTGTATATTAAATTTGATTATTGTAGGTTAATTTTGAAAGGTTAAGCATGTTCTGGACCTGTAACATATAGGAATTTCAACTCTTCTCACTTCCATGTTCAGTAGCAATTATTCCATGTCTTATTTAATGGATAGTTTTTTCTTTATTTGTGATTTCAACATAGGTAAATAAATACGAGAAGTGATAACAGCCCTAAGTATTGGATGGCAATGTTTTTAATCTTTGTATTTATCATATTTTTAAAAGTATATGTTATTGCTTGCATGGACGATATCTCATGACACAAAGTGAAAATAGGTATTCCAGGCAGCCACATTAGACAGGCATATAGATGTGTAGGGAATTGATGGGTATGGATCATGCATAGACAGATGAGATTAGTTTATCTTGGCATCATGTTCTGCATGGTGGTTGTGGGCCGAAGGGCTTGTTCCTGTGCTGTACTGTTCCATGTTTAGTTATGATTAGTTTAGTTTAGAGGTACAGCACGGAAATAGGCCCTTCGGCCCACCGAGTCCGGGCCAACCAGCGATCCCCGCACATTAACACTATCATACACAAGGGACAATTTTTATATATACCACCAAGCCAATTAACCTACAAACCAGTACGTCGTCTTTGGTGTGTGGGAGGAAACCGAAGTTCTCGGGGAAAACCCACGCGATCACGGGGAGAACGTACAAACTCCGTACAGACAGCACCCGTAACTAGGATGGAGCCTGCGTCGCTAGCATTGTAAGGCAGCAACTCCACCGTGCAGTATATATATATACACAGTAATAGTATATATTCATAATCAGGAGAGAGGATCCAACTGGATATACTTTG
This sequence comes from Amblyraja radiata, assembly GCF_010909765.2. NCBI lineage: Eukaryota > Metazoa > Chordata > Chondrichthyes > Rajiformes > Rajidae > Amblyraja > Amblyraja radiata. Next base: position 34,853,044 of record NC_045977.1, on the reverse strand, counting down.
TGACCTGTAAATGTCCTACCAATCTGGTGGCATTCTCATGCCCATTTTATTCCACTGCACTTAATTCCACACTCAGATTTTTTTCTGGTAAGTTCTGTGTTATCGTGCTATTATCTATTATCATGTGTTATCAAACTAATATCCTGCAATTTATTGTCGCGTGTACCAAAGATACAGTGAAATATTTTTTTACATTTAGAACAGTTTGATTATTACCGTACACAAAGACAATCGCATATAAAGTGCCCCTTGCTTGGTAATAGCCCACTGAGTCCATGTGCAATAGTTACCAGATTTTGGCATCATTTTGCACAGTCCAGGGTATGATATTTTAGTTCTCGAGCTACTACCTGCTGTTGGCCAATATATTCTTGCGGGGATGAGATTCCGCCCTCACCCTTCTAAACACCACCGGGTACAGGCCCAGTAACGTCAAACGCTCATCATATGTTAACTCAATCATCTCTGGGATCATTCTCGTAAACCTCATCTGGACCCTTTCCAATGGCAGTAGGTGTCCAATAATCCCTGCGCTTGCTCATTACTAATGGCTGCACTCTCACAATACTTCCATTCTGAATTGTTTAGCTTAGTTTAGAGATTCAGCGTGGAAACAGGCCTTTCGGCCCACTAGGTCCGCGCCGACCAGCGATTCCTGCATATTACCACTACCCTACACACACACACACACACACACAAGGGACAATTTTTACATTTGCCAATTAACCTACAAACCTGTACGTCTTTGGAGCGTGGGAGGAAACCAAAGATCTCGGAGAAAACCAACGCAGGTCACGGGGAGAACGTACAAACTCCGTACAGACAGCACCTGTAGTCAGGATCGAACCCGGGTCTCCAGCGCTGCAAGCGCTGTAAGGCAGCAACTCTACCGCTGCGCCACCATGCCGCCACTGTGTTCATGTGTGCTGTGTTCAGATCCCTCTAGGGATTCAGCTGAGTTTTATGGCCATAAAGGCATGATTTAGTTTCAAATTATTGTTGTGTGATTTGCTGAAAGCCGATATTAGTATATTAGGATGTTCTTTTAAGTAGGAGATGAGGATAATTTTTTTTTCGTCAGAGGGTGGTAAATCTGTGGATTTTTTTGACACAGAAGGCTGTGGAGGCCAAGTCAGTGGATATTTTTAAGGCAGAGATAGATAGATTGTTGATTAGTACAGGTGTCAGAAGTTATGGGGAGAAGGCAGAAGAATGGGATTAGGAGGGAGAGATAGATCAGCCATGATTGAATGGCGCAGTAGACTTGAAGGGCCGAATGGCCTAATTCTACTCCAATCACTTATAAACTTACGAAACCTGCATCTGGGAGTTCTTTGCTTCTACATAGTTGTACTTCTTCAGTGTATACTTAAAGTGAACATACAGATTTTCTTTTAAACCTTAGTGGTTTGGGGGTAGGGAGTATCATGGCAGTGCTGTAAAAACACTATACCATCCAATATACAATCAGATTAAAGTTCAAGGTAAAAGAAGTTTAAAAGAAAGTAAAATGTTCAAAAGACGTAATATTGTTATCTGGCCTTTTAATTAAATAAATGGAAATTGGAATATTTGGATCGTTATCTCTCCCAGCCAATCTGACCCAGAAGGTCAGACTTAGAGCAGGTTATCCACTAATTTGAATGAATTTACACAAAGTCAACTGTGAGAGTTCTTTGCATTTTTTATGGTGATAAGGGTTATGATGGTCACAGCTGGCTGATTGGGTGTTGAAAGACTTTCATGACGTTTATGAGAGGCTGTGCGCCAAGGCAAATACTTGCCTGTTTCGTGTTTAGTTTAGCTTCAAAGATACAGCGCGGAAACAGGCCCTTCAGCCCACTTAGTCCGTGCCGACCAGCGGTCCCACACTACACTAGCACTATCTACACACACTAGAGATAATTTACAGAAGCCAATTAACCTACAAACCTGCACCTCATTGTAATGTGGGAGGAAACCGAAGCACCTGGAGAAAGCCCACATGGTCGCGAGGAGAACGTACGAACTCCGTACAGACAGCACCTGTAGTCAGGATCGAACCCAGGTCTCTGACGCTGTAAGGCAGCAACTCTACCGCTGTGCCACTGTGCCACTCAGTGACTACCACTAATCCAAAGGCTTGCTGAGAAATTTCCCTGTTTTGTTATCTTGCCCAAAATGACACATGCTAGTAGTTTAGAAATAGTTTTGTGTTGAAACCCCAAAATAGAGCATTTTCACCAGAAATCCATGAGAGGAGCTGATTTGGCCCATCTAGTCCATGCCACCCCAAATTACCTATTTATAGATAATATTGGTAACAATTTGGGCTCCAAAGGGATGGTTGCAACAACATAGACCATCTGTCTCCATCTACACTATAGATCACGCTATACTGATGCAGGTATCACTGGGCTGGAATTCATAGAACTGATCACTCATTGAAACCTCAGTAATTCTCAGCTAACAGAATCAAGGTCACCCAGTCATTCCCTCTTTTCCCTGTTCCCATTGGGCAAAAGATACAAAAATCTTGACAGCACACACTAACGGACTCAGGAACAGTTTCTTCCTCTCTATTGTCTGGCTTCTGTACAGTCCTTCCATAAGCTGGGATGTCGTCCTGATCTTCCAACCTACCTCAATGCGAACATAGCACTTTTTCTCTGGAACTGTTACACCACAGTGCTGAGAAACTATATGTTCTGCACTCTGGTATTTTTCTCTTTGCTCTTCCTGTCGTACATGTGTATGGCTTGGGCTTGATATATTGTATTATCTGATCTGGCTTGCCACCCAGTTCACTCCCAACACGTTTCTCGCTGTACCTCAGTACTGGTGACAATAATACACCGATGTACTAATACACCTCTACACTGCTGAACAGGTGAGTCTTACGGAGTAACTGGCAAATCCCCACTCTGACCCGTTATATAGAATACAACACCAGGGTCAATGTTGCTGGGAATATCCCACATTAAGGCTGGGAAATCACCTCACTAACCCAATGCCAAGTGCGAACCAGAGCAAGATGCGAGACCCATTGATAAAATATGTCTTCTAACCTGCAAACGTGGCACGCCAAATGGAATGTTTATTCATTATTTGGCCACAGTTTCCTAAATGTCAGAGACTCAGGTATAGAAACATAGATAGAAACATAGAAAATAGATGCAGGAGGAGGCCATTCGGCCCTTCGAGCCAGCACCGCCATTCATTGCGATCATGGCTGATCGTCCCCAATCAATAACCCATGCCTGCCTTCTCCCCATATCCCTTGATTCCACTAGCCCCTAGAGCTCTATCTAACTCTCTCTTAAATCCATCCAGTGATTTGGCCTCCACTGCCCTCTGTGGCAGGGAATTCCACAAATTCACAACTCTCAGGGTGAAAAAGTTTTTTCTCACCTCAGTCTTAAATGACCTCCCCTTTATTCTAAGACTGTGGCCCCTGGTTCTGGACCCGCCCATCATTGGGAACATTTTTCCTGCATCTAGCTTGTCCAGTCCTTTTATAATTTTATATGTTTCTATAAGATGCCCCCTCATCCTTCTAAACTCCAGTGAATACAAGCCTAGTCTTTTCAATCTTTCCTCATATGACAGTCCCGCCATCCCAGGGATCAATCTCGTATCTGACGCTGTGAGGCAGTAGTCCTACCAACTGTGTCAATCATTTATATACTGAAATTAAAGTTAGCTGCCTGTTTCTTCACAGGTCCAGCCTAAAAGATATCTTAAAGCAGTAATGAGGGATGGATTAGCTAAAGACTTGCGATTGCCATGGATTCTTATTTTAATATCAAAGTGCAGTGAGTTCTTCAATGTGGACATATCCATGACAGTGGTGAGTCACATACATCAGCCTGAAGAAGGGTCCCAACCTGAAACAACCTCTCACCTATCCAGGGATGCTGTCCAACCTGCTGAGTTACTCCAGCACTTTGTGTCTTTCCATGGTAAACCAGCGTCTCCAGTTGCTTGTTCCTGCACAAAATAATCCCTCTGCTGTTGCGACACTGTATTGCAAGAAAGCTGTATTCAGCATTGCAACGATTAGTTTACCCCTAAAATGCATGTGGAATGCCTTTCACGATTCCTTCCAAACACAAAGACATCAATTTTAAACATGCAATGAGAACGTAAACATTTTGAGTAAACATCAATCAAAATCTTGTTAAGATTTTTTTTAAATGTAAGTCTTAAGGGCCTGTCCCACTTTCACGAACTAATTCTCGACCTTTTTTACTCGTGGACATTTTTCATCAGGCTAGAAAAAACGCCCCGACCTACTTGATGCCACGAGTACCTACGACTAGCATCACGACCTACCTACGACCTCCTATGACCTCCTACGACCTCGTGACGACCATGCTGCGAGTATGAGTCAAGGGCAAACTCGGCAGAGGTCATGAATTAGGTTGTGAGAGTGGGACAGGCCCTTTAGGCTCCTGTCATGAACTTTCAAGACAAAGTCAACCTTTTACATGCAGGGCAGCACAGCAGCGCACCGGTAGAGTTGCTGCCTTACAACGCCAGAGGCGCGGGTTCGATCCTGACTACGGGTGCTGTCTGTACGGAGTTTGCATGTTGTCACTGTGACCATGTGGGGTTCCTTCCATATTCTAAAGACGTGCAGGCTTGTAGGTTAATTGGCTTCTGTAAATTGTCCCTATTATGTATGATATGGGTGATTGTTGGTCGGCGTAGACTCGGTGGGCCGAAGGACCTGTTTCCACGCTATAGCTCTAAACTAAACTAAACACAATGTATTTAAGATTATGAGGAGACACACGAACTGCAGATGCTGGAACCTGGGTTTCAAGGACCTGTTTTTATCATCATCCTGTACTCTAGATCCTACAAATTCCACCAAGAAATGGCCTCTTTGTTCCCTCGCCAGATTAAATGAGGCAAAGGATCAGAAACACCCAATTCACTTAAACGGGGATTCCTGGCTGTGGATGAGGAAACAAAGAGTTTCAAAGATATATATTTTTTAATTTCAGAACAGTTCATTGTTTTTTTTAGTACTTAAATATGTTTTCAACCAACTTGCCTTTTGCACTATTTTTGTTATTGCCCATCAGTTTTAATAGGTTGTAAATCTTTCTGGATGTCAAAGATATTTTAAAACTGGTGAAATCAATTGTTGGTTTTAACACTGGAGAAACTTTGTCCACTGTCAATGGACACAAAAGCTGAAGTAACTCAGCGGGACAGGCGGCATCTCTGGAGAGAAGGCATGGGTGACGTTCAGGTCGAGACCTTTCTTCAAACTCGATACTTGGCCACTGTCAAAGCAGGTAAGGGCTGCTCTTGAGGCAGGAACTCTGCTCTCAGCCATGAGCCATCCAAGGCCAGAAAGAAAACCTGGATCTGGATCCAGTGTGTGTGGGTGTGTGGATGAGAGGGATTGCAAAGCCTGACTCCAGGAGGCAGAGATTCCCTTTGAACCATGTGTTTTTTAGATTGAATTTAGCTTCTAAACAAAAAAAAAGTGAATAGCACTCCACGAATTGTGGGGAACGCACGGTGGCGCAGAGGTAGAGTTGCTGCCTTACAGCGCTAGAGATCCAGGTTCGATCCTGACCACAGGCACTGTCTGTACAGAGTTTGTACGTTCTCCCTGTAACTGCGTGGGTTTGCTCAGGTGCTCCGGTTTCCTCCCACATTCCGAAGACGTGTAGGTTTGTAGGTTAGTTGGCTTCCGTAAATTGTCCCCAGTGTGTGTAGGATGGAACAAGTGTACGGGGTGATCGCTGGTCGGCGCGGACTCAGTGGGCCAAAGGGCCTGTTTCCACGCTGTATCTTTAACCTAAACTAAACTAAAAGTAAATTGTGGTTACAGCTCTGATACCATAACAATACGGGTAGAGCGGGAAATGGATTTAGCTGGAAACAAATTCCAGATGCTGGAACCTTAAGCAAACACAAAGTGTTTATGAAATCCGTCCCCCTTCAACCCCATCCTCCACCACACCCCCCCCCCCCCCCCTCCCCTCATTCTATTCCTCCTCTCTTCCCTGTGCCCCATTTGCATGCATGCTCATTTAATGAATAAGTTTATTGGCCAAGTATGTACACATACAAGTAATTTGCCTTGGTGCTCCGCTCGCAAGTGACAACACGACATACAGTAACAATTAAGAATGACAATATAAAACATTAAACATCAATAATAAAACATTATCGTTTAAACATGTGAATGAAATAAAATACCGGAGCAAAAGGTGGCTACAGACTTTTGGTTATTGAGTAGAGCTACTGCTCGTGGAAAAAAGGGTTTTTTATATCTAGTTGTGGCAGCTTTGACCTATATTCCTTCCTCTGGCTTCATATTTTGCACATCTTCTATCCTCATTTCCTTATCTCACATTTTTTGCCTTTTCATCTGCAGCCTTTGTCCAACCATCTGCCTATCAAAATCTTAAACTCCCCTCAATTGTATCCACCAGACTTTGTCCTGTCTCTCCCTCTCTTGGAGCTCTCTGCCCCCCCCCTCCCCCCCCACCACAATCTGTCTGAAGAAAGGTCCCAACCCAAAATGTTGCCTATTCATGCGCTCCAGAGATGCTACCTGACCCATTGAGTTACTCCAGCATTTTATGTCTTTGATAAACCAGCATCTGCAGTTTCTTTGTTACTACTAGCTTTTGATTGTGATCCTTTCCAATAAACATTTTGAGCCAGTGTTGACGGTACGGGGGCGTAGTTGTAGAGCTACTGCCTTGCAGCGCCAGGGACCCAGGTTCGATCCTGACTACGGGTGCTTTTCCGTACGGATTTGTACGTTCTCCCCCTGACCTGCGCTGGTTTTCCCCGGGTGCTCCGGTTTCCTCCCACACTCCAATGACATACAGGTTTGTAGGTTAATTGGATTGGTATAAATGTAAATTGTCCCTAGTGTGTGTAGGATAGCGTTAGTGTGCGGGGATCGCTGGTCGGTGCGGACTCGGTGGGTCGAAGGGCCTGTGTTCGCGCTGTATCTCTAAACTAAACTAAACGGAACTAAAAGTGTCTATTGTCCTGGTGCTTGACTTCACTTACAATGGTGCGTTCTGTTAGTCGCACCAATGCTTCTTGCAATACATTTGAACTGGCTGGGTATTTTAAATCCTAAACAGTGTCTTTTTTTACATAAATTGTCAGCCTGCTCGTCCCCACGAGTGATGCTATCTCTCTCCACAGCTACTGCCTGACCTGCTGAATATCTCCAACATTTTCTTTACATTGTTTAATTTTTAACTTGACCTGTGATTTGAAAAGACACTATCCCATCTTGACATCCACCAAGTAATATTGATAGATTCGGTAATGTGTATTATTTTTTTTCATTCTTTCCAGTAGCTCAGGATAATCTTCTTTGAAAAGGGCAGTCTTCACTTTCCATTTAGATCAGTGCACTTTGCTTTACCATATGGCTGTTGTGATCGCTTTATGCTTTCACGAAGCTTTGGTTACCAAATTTGCCGTTTTAGTATTATTCATCAGTTGCGATTTTCATTTTGAGTTGATGTGTAGTTAGTGAGGTTTAGTTTAGAGATACAGCAGAGAAACAGGCCCTTCGGCCCAGCGAGTCCACTCTGACCATTATTTACCGTTCACCCAGTTCTGTTATCCCACTTTCACATCTACTGTCTACACTCCAGGGGTCATTTCCAGAACCAATTATCCTACAAACCTGCATGTTGTTTTTTGAGATGTGGGAGGAAACCGGAGCACCCCAAGGAAACCCACGTGGTCACAGGGAGAACATGCTAACTCCACACAGACAGCACCTGAGGTCAGTATTGAACACAACTATTCGGCGCTGTGAGGCAGTAGACTTTAGACTTTTGAGGCACCGCGTAGAAACATGCCCTTTAGAAACATAGAAAATTGGTGTAGGAATAGCCCATTCAGCCCGTCGAGCCAGCACTACCATTCAATATGATCATGGCTGATCATCGAAAACCAGTACCATGTTCCTGCTTTCTCCCCATATCCCTTGATTCTGTAGCCCAAAGAGCTGTATCTAACTCTCTCTTGAAAACATCCAGTGAATTGGCGTCCACTGCCATCTGTGGCAGAGAATTCCACAGATTCACAACTCTCTGGCTGAAAAAGTTTTTCCTCATCTCAGCCTTAGATGGCCTTCCCCTTATATTTAAACTGTGACCACTGGTTCTGGACCCCCGACACGGGAACATTTTTCCTTCATCTAGCCTGTCCAATCCCTTAAAAATGTTTTATGTTTCTATAAGATCCTCTCTGTTCCTTCTAAATTCCAGTGAATATAAGCCCAGTCGACCCATTCTTTTGGCCCACGAGTCCTTGCCACTCAGCGATCATCCCATGTATCGGCACTACCCTATACACTAGCGACAATTTACAACTTTCAGAAGCCAATTAATATACAATCCTGTACGTCTTTGAAGTGTGGGAGGAAACCCGGAGCAAACTTCTGGAGAAAACCCACGAGGCCACAGGGAGAACGTACAAACTCTGTACAGACAACACCTTTAGTCTGATTGAACTTGGGTCTCTGGCGCTGCAAGGCAGGAGTTCTACTGCTGCGCCACTGTGCCGCCCGACCAGCTGCGATAACTATTCATAAACTAAAAGTTAGCTGATGGTATTTATACTGTTTATTCACAGGTCCAGCTCAATAATGTCTGAATGCTTTAATGAATGACGAATTAGCTGAAGACTTGCAATTGCCATGGATTCATGCTTTAATATCAAAGTGCAGTGACTTCATCAACGTGGATATATCCATGACAGTAGTGAGCCTATATACTCCAGGACTCCCTTGCTCGCTAATTCGAGTGCATTCCAAAATTCCCATTCTCGGATTTGATAGCTGTACGACGGTTGCAATTAGATTTTGGTGTTCTCAATAAGAAAGGGGAAAATATACGCAGGCTATTTTGTTTTAAACAAAATATTCTAACAGCACACTGGTGCACAGTAGATCTGCTGACCTCACAGTGCCAGAGATCCGGGTTCGATCCTGACCCCAGGTGCTGTCTGTGTGGAGTTTGCACGTTCTCCCTGTGACCGAGTGGCATTCCTTAGGTTGGTCCCACATCTCAAAGATGTGCAGGTTTATGGGTTAATTGGGGAAAGATTCCAACAACTGCAGTTCCCTGTGTCTCCACTCACCTATTTTATCAACCTCATTTCAGATTTAAATATTTAATTCTCTGTGACCACACACTGTGACTCTGTCAACCCACACGTTTGAAGCACGTGGGAGGAGACCTGAATTCCCACAGAAAACCCACACCGTCACAGCAATAACATGCAAACTTCATATGGACAGAATCAAATCCAGATATTTGGAGCCACAAAGCTGCACTCGACTAACTACACCACTATGCTGCCCCTAAACTCCCCTGTTGACCTCATAGATAACATTCTTATTTTTATACAGCTTTCACAACGAACGTTAGGAGGACGCACAACTTTGTCTTAACAACAACAAAACACCATTAATAAGAATTCTAGACAGTCAGCAAGGTTTCGATTTTCCATTGTAGATCCAGAAGATGCAGGATTTAAATTTGCAATAGTCCTGTTCTGAACTAGCCTAGCACATTGATTGGTAGAAGCAAACAACTGCAGATGCTGGTTTACCAAGAAGAGAGACAAAGTGCTGGAGTAAATCAGCGGATCAGGCAGCATCCCTGGAGGACGTGAATGAGTGAAGTTTTGGGTCAGGAGAAGATTTGGATTGAAGAAGAAGGGACAGTAAATCCTGACCTTGAGGTCTCTCGACCTTGAAGGCTCCAAGCCAGTGAGATTTAGTTTAGTTTAGAGATACAGCGCGGAAACAGGCCCTTCGGCCCACCAAGTCCGCACCGACCAGCGATCTCCGCACACTAGCACTATCCTACACACACTAGGGACAATTTACACATACACCAAGTCAATTAACATAACAAACTTGTACGTCTTTGGAGTGTGGGAGGAAACCGAAGATATTGGAGAAAACCCACGCGGTCACGGGGAGAACGTACAAACTCCATACAGGCAGCGCACGTAGTCTGGATCGAACCTGGGTCTCTGCCGCTGCAAGCGCTGTAAGGCAGCAACTCTGCCACTGCCCCACCCTGGAGATGTCTCCAGAGATTCTCCATTTCCAGGGCTTAACGGTAATAAAAGGTAGATATTGAAATGGGCCTGACTTCCCACTGTCACTCCTAGATGGTCATCCTTTCAGTCCCAGGTGGAAAAAAACCCACCTTCCATGTGCCGAAGGAATATGAAACTTATTTCACTGAGTTCAATGTTATTGCTCAGTAACGTACGAAAATGCAGAATCAGGTAATCATGCAGAAAACTGTTAATGAGGTACTTCCATAAACAAATTAGATTCAATAGACAGGCAGAATTGCTTCAAATTTACTTAATTAGACACAAATTGAATTTTGATATGTTTATATTATGCGACATTTGAATTTCAAACAGCAGATAATTGTAAAAGATTATCCTGTCCTTGTGCCTTGGTTATTTCAATAGCATTAGCGCAGAAATTGGAAGATTTTTAGGTGGAAAAGTTTGATAACCCAAGAGAGAACCTAACTGTTTTGTCCCCTCGTTAACTTAAATAGATGGAGAATCAGGAAGGCTCCCACTGAAACCTTCGTAACATATTTTTTTGGTTTGTTTTTGTCAGGGGTTCCAGTTCAATATGGGTCACGGTAACGAGATAATCCATCTCTTTTGCACTGCATTGCTGACAAATCCAATTTCCATTTTAAGAAATGAACGGTGGCACCAGCGGCGCAGCGGTAGAGTTGATGCCTGAGCCCCGGGTTCGATCCTGACTACGGGTGGTGCCTGTACGGAGTTTGTACATTCTCCCCGTGACCTGCGTGGGTTTTCTCCGGGTGCTTCGGTTTCCTCCCACACTCCAAAGACGAGCAGATTTGTAGGTTCATTGGCTTCGGTAAAGATTGTAAATTGTCCCGAGTGTGCGTAGGATAGTGTTAATGTGCGGGGATCGCTGGTCGGTACGGTGGGCCAAAGGCCCCGTTTCCACGCTGTATCTCTAAACTAAACTGAACTAAGATGGAGAATCAGGAAGGCTCCCATTGAAATCTTCCTAACACATTTTTTTTTTTTAAGTTTTTTATTTTGACACAAAAACCAGTTCAAGATGGGTGGCAGAAAGGGGATAATCCATCTCCTTCGCACTACACTGTTGACAAATCCAATTTCCATTTTGAAAATCAACCATTGCTCTCACTCTGAATTATGGTGACTTCCAATCTTGAAGAATTGATTATGATTTAAAATGAGCTTTAAAAAGAATTCCTCTTCCTTTAACCTTAACAAATGTGACTCAGCCTTTTTAGTTGAGTTCAGCTTCGTTTAGAGATACAGCGCGGAAACAGGCCCTTCGGCCCACCTAGTCTGCAAAAACCAGCAAATCCACGCACATTAACACTATTCTATTACGCACTAGGGACTATTTACATTTATGCCAAGCCTATTGACCTACAAACCTGTACGTCTTTGTGTGGGAGGAAACTGAAGATCCCGGAGAAAACCCATGCAGGTCACGGGGAGAATGTACAAACTCCGTACAGACAGCACCCAAAGTCAGGATCGAACCCAGATCTCTGGCGCTGTAAGGCAGAAAATCTTCAGCTGCATCACCGTGTCACCCACGATTAATTGGCTGTTGAAAATGCGAATAATTAAAGATGAAAACAAGACCTTGCATAATTTAATTTTGACATGCCAACGTTATGGATTCTTTTTGAAACAAATTTCTGTGGAAGGGTTTCGGCCCGAAACGTCGTCTATTTCCTTCGCTCCATAGATGCTGCTGCACCCGCTGAGTTTCCCCAGCAATTTTGTGTACATTCTGTGGAAGGATGTTCAAGTAGCCCAGGTGAAGCGTGGTGAAAATGTAACTTGCGTTGTGCAGCGTGTGGGGCAGCAAATGTGTTCAGTTTAGTTTAGTTTATTATCACGTGTATCGAGTACAGTGAAAAGATTTTGTTGCGTGCTAACCAGTCAGCAGAAATACAATATATGATTACAATCGATCCATTTACAGTGTGTATAGATACATGACAGGGGAATAACGTTTAGTGCCGGGTAAAGCCAGCAAAGTCCGATCAAGGATAGTCCAAGGCTCATCAAAGACTTTCCCATCCATGCTGACTTGAGCAATCTGCCCAACATGCGCCTGAAGTCCCGCAAACCCTTCTGGTCTTCCGTAAAATCCCTGGAAGACTTTGACTCCAAGACTGAGTGGCGCAGAGCCTGGAAAGATGCCAACACCAACAACGGAGAGACCATCACAGACCCCACACTGAAACCACCGGGATTTGACCCCCATGGCTAACCCCGAACAGAATCCGCACCCTCCATGCAAGAACAGCCCATCACCTGCATAAGTGGGGGATGACAGACAGCCCTAGGGCTTGTGACTGTGGACATCCAGACCAGACCATCCCACACTTCGTGAATGACTGCCCACTGAGGCTTTTCCCTGGGGGCATCAAAGCCGGCCACATAGTGACTGATGCTGTCCTGGCCTGGATGTCTACCCTTGAGGCTTGGCACGCCATACGCAAGAAGATCAGGGGTAGATATCTGAACTACTATCTACCATCTTTGATAACCCTCAGTCTATCCTTGACCGGACTTTGCTGAGCAAAGACCACAACAATTGCCTGGCAGTCACCAAACTGTTGCAGGAGCAGCAATCTATAATGTCCAGAGGTTTTCCATTAGGATGTGAACGTGTCTGCGCCATTGTTCCCTTGAACTAGGTGCTCATTGATGGCCACATGGTGTCTGCTCTTTAAATGTCATTGTTACTTTTCACATAATAAATAGGTTGCAGCATTGAAGGGAAAGTTCAGAAATATCTTCAAAGAATGTAATGGGATCCAGCTGCTTATATTTTAGTTTGATTTTCAAAACATCTGTGCATCAGATTCCATGCTGCGGATAAATGTCTAAAGTGATTTAGAGATTTAAGGGGAAAAAACACAAATACATTAGCTCTTTGGCCTTACTCACCATCACCGGGTAAGGTCTATTCGCCTTATTCTATAACAATAAAATATATCTTGGTTGTTAATCGCGACACCTCATCATAGAGTTATAGAGTCATAGAGTGATACAGCATGGAAACAAGCCATTCGGCCCAACATATCCCAGCTAGACTAGTCCCACCTGCCAGCATTTGGTCCATATCCCTCCAAACCTGTCCTATCCATGTGCCTGTCTAACTGCTGCTTAAATGTTAAATAGTCCCTGCCTCAACTACACCTCTGGCAGCTTGTTCCATACATCCACCACCCTTTGTGTGAAAAAGTTACCCCCTCAGATTCCCATTAACTCTTTTCCCCTTCACCTTAAACCTATGTCCTTTGGTCCTCGTTTCACCTACTATGGGCAAGAGACTCTGTGCATCTACCCGATCTATTCCCCTCATGATTTTATACACTATAAGATCACCCCTCATCCTCCTGCGTTCCAAGGAATGGAGTCCCAGCCTACTCAACATCTGCCTATAGTCCCGACCCGCTGGTCCTGGCAACATCCTCGTAATGAATCTGAATCCCAAAAAGAAACTATTCCAACAGGAGATATTTCCTCCTGCTACATAAGACAAATGCAAATTAACCTGACCTCATAGAACACTGGAAGATAGACACAAAAATCAGGAGTAACTCCGCTGGTCAGCCAGCACCTCTGGAGAAAAGGAATAGGTGACGTTTTGGGTCGAGACCCTTCTTCATAGAACACTGCACCACCAACCCTCTCCTATTCTGGAAATCTGACAGGAACTAGTTCTTGAGGTAGCACCTCTAACATATAACACAAACAAAAGATGAAGATTTTGGGGCGGAACAGTGGCGCAGCAGCAGAGTTGCTGCCTTACAGCGCCAGGGACCCAGGTTCAATTCTGACTACGGGTGCTGTCTGTACGGAGTTTCTACGTTCTCCATGTGACTGCATGGGCTTACACTGGGCACTCTGTGGAATCCTCTGCCTCAGAGGGTGGTGGATGCCGGTTCTCTGGATACTTTCAAGAGAGAGCTAGATAGGGCTCTTAAAGATAGCGGAGTCAGGAGATTTGGGGAGAAGGCAGGAACGGGGTACTGATTGGGGATGATCAACCATAATCACATTGAATGGCGGTGCTGGCTCGAAGGGCCGAATGGCCTACTTCTGCACCTATTGTCAATTATCTCCAGTTTCCTCCCTCACTCCAAAGACACACAGGCTTGTGGGTTAATTGACTTCTGTAAATTGTCCCTAGTGTGTAGGATAGTGCTAGTATACGGGGTAATCCACAGTCGGCGCAGACTCAGTGGGCCAGCAGGATAATTTGATATTATCACAGTATAACAGATTATCTATTATATCTAATTCACTGCATGAACCAATATCCTACATGATGTGCTTGATGTATCACGGAAACTAATAGTCAAGAGTATTTTATCGTACCGACAATAGAACAATGAAATTCTTACAGACCTGTAAACACAATACTCGTAGATAACACGTAATAAACAAACAAACAATCTATAAATTAATAACCCCAATACCCAATGCAAAAAAAACAAACAAATTAATTAGTGCAACCAAGCCAATCTATTCTGAGGAAGGGTCTCAAACTGAAATGTCACCCATTCCTTCTCTCCAGAGATGCTGCCTTAGTTTGAATTGAATTGAATTTATTTGTCATTCAGACCTTTCGATCTGAACGAAATTTCGTTTCCCTGCAGTCATACATATAATAGTAGTTTAGTTAGTGTTTTGTAGTGTTCAAGAAACTGATGATTGTTGGGAAGAAACTGTTCTTGAATCTGGAGGTCATGGTTTTCCGATTCCTATACCTTCTTCCCCCTGGTAAGTGAATTGAGAGTGTGTCCAGGCTGGTACTTCTTTGACATTGCTGGCTGCCTATTTGAGGCAGTGTGTCTCATAGATGATCCCTTTGATGCTGGGGAGGTAATAGACCTATAGGCCACTGTGAATATTCCAGATGTCATGCAACCCAGAGTCAAGAAAGAGAGAGTTACCACCCTAATCAGTGAAAAACAGGAGATATGACAAAGTCAGATACATTTATCTACTTCGTCAGTCTAAATAGCTGCTTCAAATGTTAGAATAATGAATCATTCAATGGATCTGAATGGTGACTGATACAAAAAAAACACCATACTGAAAACAAAACTCATATTCAAGACAGTTTTTGCCTTCCAGCTATTTAGCTCCAAAACCTTGTGGAATGTGGAAAATGTACTAAATTTTAATAGATCCTTGAATCATCAGATGTCAAAATGTGTTCATTGGGCTCTGCTCCAATGAGTAGATTAAATCAAGTTAGTGCACCATCTAGTGGGGGAATCGTCACACTGCAAGATTGCACAGTATCTAAATGTACAGTTTAGGACTAGACTGAGGTGGACATAGGAACCTAGAAATTGGATCTATTAGTGCATATTTTCATATGCATATATTAGTGCATAAAAGCATTTTTTTTACATTAGTTTGAGGATACAACATGGAAGCAGTCCATGCCGATTCCACACCGACCATTGATCACTGGTTCACACTAGTTCTGTTTTATCCCACTTTCTCATCAACGTTTACACATCGGGGACAATTTACAGAGGCCAATTAACCTTGATTAGTACGGGTGTCAGGGGTTATGGGGTGATGGCAGGAGAATGGGGTTGAGAGGGAAAGATAGATCAAGTGTCGGGTGATCAATGGATAGCTTTAAGGGGCTGTCCCACTGTACGAGATAATTCTAGAGCTCTCCCGAGTTTAAAAAAAATCAAACTCATGGTAAGTACGTAGAATGTACGTAGCAGCTACGTCGGAGCTCGTGGATGTCTTGTAGCGCCTCGTAACGCTAACGGCAGGTACTCGGGAAACGCGGTAACTTGTGAAGTTTTCTCAGCACTGTGAAAAATGTCCACGAGAGCCCCGAGTACCTACGAACGGCTATTACCGTAATTCTCCGAGTTCGAATCAGGGGAAACTCGGGAGAACTCTTGAATCACCTCGTACAGTGGGACAGGCCCTTTACTGGAGATATTTCTGGATATCTTGACACTGATGGGGAGAATTATGTTTGTTCTTACTTGCATTTGTTGTTCTGACATAAACCTCTCCCAAATTATATTAATTCTAGGGCACCACAGAAATGTTTCTGCAGTCAGTATTTCATGCTATGAAAATGAGAGTTTGGAAATGTGTCTGTGTCATTTTCCTGCTGCTGTAATAGCTTTAACAATCTCTCAAACATTGATTCAAAGAACTCAAAAAATTGCATCCATATTTTTTAGTTTAGTTTAATAGATACAGAGCAAAACTAAGCTCTTTGGCCCACCGCACACTAGCACTATCCTGCACACTCGTGACAATTTACAATTTTACCGAAGCCAATTAACCTACAAATCTGTACGTTTTTTGAGTGCGGCAGAAAACCAGAGCTCCCGGGGAAAACCCACACAGTCGCGGGATGTACAAACTTCACACAGCCAACACCCGTAGTCAGGATCGAACCCGGGTCCCTGGTGCTGTGAGGCAGCAACTCTTCCTCTGCGTCACCCAATGAGTTGCAAAATAGCACGAGAGGGTTCTCTGTGTGCGTAACTCTGTTTCAGGAATGGTGTGACTTTGGGGTCAAGTTTGCAGCTATTGTAATTTCCAGCTGACAGCTCTGACCTTAGGAAGTTGTCCATAAATGACAACAAAAACCTCCGTCGAGTGAAGGGAAGGAATGAGTGCACACTATTAATGGTGGGAGGTGACGGGCTCCTCCCAGGGTAACAGAGGAACATCCAGGGAACTCTGAAGAACAGTGCGCAGACGAGGCGGCCTACATGTGCAATGAGCACTTATGTAGCAAATTACCAGACAGTCGGCT
This sequence comes from Amblyraja radiata, assembly GCF_010909765.2. Classification (NCBI taxonomy): domain Eukaryota; kingdom Metazoa; phylum Chordata; class Chondrichthyes; order Rajiformes; family Rajidae; genus Amblyraja; species Amblyraja radiata. The sequence continues at coordinate 34,836,159 of NC_045977.1, read as the reverse complement.
GTGAGGCCTTGAATGCACTCTATGAATGTCCACGCTTTTGAGAGTCTTGTACCAAGCCAAAGGATGAATGCAAAATCTACATTCGCCAAAGATTTATGTTTCCCCTCTTTGCCAGTTGAGTTTTTTTTTTGCCGGTGCGATGTTTGAACAGTGTTGTTTGTCGTCAAGAGAGAGATTCAAGAGTGTTTTATTGTCATAAGCCGCAGAAACGGAACATCGCAATTCTTGTCCACAATGGTGATTCTTAAACTGTTCTAAAGCTCCTTCCCCCATTCTATTCTGGACATGGAACACTTTTAAAATATTGTCGTTGCGATTATACTGAAAATACAATGACTACTTGGTGCTTTAAAAGCTCACACAAACAGCAGTCTGATAATAACCAGTTGGGGAACAAGGGGTAAATTTTGCCCAGTACACTGAGGAAAATGTCTTAGCTCTTTAAAACCGCACCAGGGAACCTTTTCCGACCAGCAGCGAAAGCAAACAAGATGTCAGTAATAACATCTTCTTCAAAAGTGACAGTGCACCTCACTTCAGCTCTGCACCAAATTCTCAACCTATACTTTTGCCAATGGTGTCTGGAGTTGGATTTAGATAGGATCATAGCAACAAACAGCATGAAAACAGGCCCTTTGGCCCCCTGAGTCCATACTGTTCCGAAGTCGGAGCACAAGCTCCACCAACTAAGCAAAATGAACCAATTTTACCAAATGAGCCACAGCAGTCGGTAAAAAAAAAAGTTTGACGTTTTTTTTTCATTTATAAATTATTTTAAATGCACCAATGATCATTTTCCAAAGCTGGCCTGTAAATGACCCTCTCAGACGCTGAGTGCAATCAATCACAAGTTGAGTTCTGATTCCTACTTTTTTAAAGTTTCAATGATAATAATAATATATTTTTTAGTGAATTGATACTCAGGCCCCGATATTTGCCGGGAGGGAGTTTAATGTAGTTTTTAGTTTAGGTTAGAGATGTGGCGTGGAAATAGGCTCTTTGGCCCACCGAGTCCGCACCGACCAGCGATCACCGCACACTAACACTGTTCTTCACACGTTAGGGACAATTTTACAATTGTACCAAGCCAATTAACCTACAAACCTGTACGTCTTTGGAAACAGAAACATAGATATTAGGTGCAGGAGGAGGCCATTTGGCCCTTCGAGCCTGCACCGCCATTCATTGTGATCGTGGCTGATCGTCCACAATCAGTAACCCGTGCCTTCCTTCTCCCCATACCCCTTGACTCCGCTTGCCCCTAAAGCTCTATCCAACTCTCTTTTAAATGTGGGAATGTGGGAGGAAACCGAAGATCTTGGAGCAAACCCACATCGGTCACGGGGAGAACGGCCAAACTCCGTACAGACAGCACCCGTAGTCAGGATCGAACAGGGTCTCTGACACTTCTTCCTCTTGTGTTTGAGGCAGCAGACGTCTGCAGCAGGGTGATGCCATCCGGTTCGACAACCGTAGGTGCCCGCCGTAAAAAGGGCGCATGCTCCGGGTTGGCGCCAAGCTGCGGCGCTGCTGCTGTCTCTGTTTGTTGTCGTTCGCCTGGCTGAGGTCAGTTGGCAGGGCTCACCACGGGGAGATCGACAACATGAGCCCCAAGGCAGTAACTCCACCGCTGCGCCTCTGTGTAGCTTAAAATGGAATGCCGTTCAGAGTAAGAAATGCTCAGAAACCCAGTTGGCGGATGTTAAATTTAAATTTTTCCACCAAATGTGCTCTAGAAACATAATTTAAAGACAAAAATGGAACCGGTAACCTCTCCTTAGCAGGACACTCCCAAGCCTTGTATCTGTGTATCACAAGCAAGACATTGGTTGCTTATCAGTGTTGGCAGCTCTCATGAGAAAGACAAGCAGTACTGCCTTACCTTCAAGTGTGCAGCACAGTTTTGGCAACGTTCCAGATGCTTTGCATCTTTTACAGTTCAAAAGATCCATTCCAGACTGCAAGAATACGTGCTGAGGGACGCACTGAAGCTTGGTGCCGCCAACGCAAAGGTTCTGGGGGACAACCACAGCCTAGGGTCCTTCCGCTGCTGGACACTGAGAGACATTGAGATTTATGAGTATGTTGCCAGGACGAGAGGGCCTGAGGGATGCGGAATGGCTGGGCGGGCTAGGACATTTACTCCTTGTGGCTCCAGGAGGCTGAGGGGTGATCTTAAAGAGGTGTGTAGAACCATGAGGGGAACAGATAGGGAGAATGCACAGAGTCTTTGCCCCAGAATAGGGGAATCAAGAGGGAGGAAAAATTTAATAGGAACCTGAGGGGCAACTTTATCACACAGAGCATGGGGGCGTTATGGAATGAGCTGCCAGAAGCAGTAGTTGAGGCAAGTACTATGACAATGTTTAAAAGACATTTGGACAGGTAAATGGATAGGAAAGGTTTAGAAGATTATGGGCTAAACGTGGACAGGCTGGTCGGAGTAGCATAGATGGGCCATCATGGTTGGCATAGGTAGGATGGGCCGAAGGGCCTGTGGTTATGCTGTATCACTTACTCTATTATGTGTCATGAAAAATTATTCACCATGATGTCTTATACAAGTGTGGTGGGAATAAAATGAAATTAGTGCAGGATTAGCATAATTAGGCATCTAATGGATAGCATGGACTCAGTTGGCCGAAAAGGCTCCTAAAAAAACTCGCCCATGCCATCCAAAAAACAGATTTAATGTGCCTTTTTAAGTTCTACATCATCACAAAATTATAATTTTCTTCCAGCTTTAGTAAATGTAAAGCCAGGATCTAAATTATCCTGCCAGTTCAAATGTATTGCAAGCATTTGTGGAACAGATAGAACGCACCATTGTACATGAAATTAAACACTGTGGCAATAAACACTTGTTCAAGATGTTTATTGGAAAATAAACATCACAATAAAAAGCTCATAGTAACAAAGAACTGCAAGTGCTGGTTTACCAAAGAAACGCACAAAATACTGGAGTATTTCAAAGGGTCAGGCAGCATCTCTGGAGAAAATGGATAGATAACGTTTCAGGTCGAGACCCTTTTTCAGAATATCTGAAGAATATCTGAAGAGTCCCAACCTGAAACGTCACCTATCCATGTTCTCCAGGGACGCTGCCTGTCTCGCTGAGTTACTCCAGCACTCCAGGCGGTCACGGTGGCGCAGCGGTAGAGTTGCTGCCTTGCAGCGAATGCAGCGCCGGAGACCCGGGTTCGATCCCGACTACGGGTGCTGTCTGTACGGAGTTTGTACGTTCTCCCCGTGACCTGCGTGGGTTTTCTCCGAAATCTTCGGTTTCCTCCCACACTCCAAAGACGTACAGGATTGTAGGTTAATTGGCTTGGTAAATGTAAAAACTGTCCCTAGTGGGTGTAGGATACTGTTAATGTGCGGGGATGGCTGGTCGGCATGGACCCAGTGGGCCGAAGGGCCTGATTCCACACTATATCTCTAAACTAAACACTGTACGTCTTCTTTTTGAAGAAGGGTTCCGACCTGAAATGTCACCTATCCACGTACCCCAGAGATGCTGCCTGACCCACCGAGCAACTCCAGCATTTTGTGTCTTCCACAATAAGAAGCCTGTAACTACCTTTAATTGTCATGTTGTTCAAATGTAATGCATAAGAGAATCCTGAATTTCCTCAGCATCCAAACTAAGTCTTCAGAGTCTTCTGCTTTGAAGAAAATGACAGATTCTTAAAGATCGTTGAATACCTTGTGACACAAGCAAATGGAATAAAAGGTGAAGATCAACCAGGAGGTTGGAATCTACATCCTGTATGTTTTTACCTGTGCTCACATATTGCAGTAAAGGTCACAGCCTGGAGCACAATTCTGCAACTATTGTCCTCTCTGGTCTCATACAGTCATTTCCACCTGTCAGAACCAAGAGGGCTCCCCCCCCCCCATTCAGATTTCCGCTTGCCGAGACCACATCTGCTGAACTGACTGACAAACAAAATAATGAGAGAAAAAATCTTCACTTTATGTAAAACGCAAAAAGAAAGTATCAAACCAAAACTTCAAAGATAGACACAAAGTGCTGGAGTAATTCAGCGGGTCAGGCAGCATCTCTGGAGTACATGGAGAGGTGATGTTTTACGTCAAAACCCTTCCTCATCTCGACCTGAAACGTCACCTATTCCTTTTCTCCAGAGATGCTGCCTGACCCACAGAGTTACTCCAGCATATTATGTGTCTATCTTACACCACTGCATTCGGCCCTTCGAGCCAGCACCGCCATTCAATGTGATCATGGCTGATCATCCACAATCAGTACCCCGTTCCTGCCTTCTCCCCATATCCCTTGACTCCGCTATCTTTCAGAGCTCTATCTTATTGGGATACGGAAGTCCCAATGAGATCGAGATCGGCTGCCTCACCCGGCCTAGGTGCCACATTTTCGGGGGGACGGTTAGGGGAGGATTTTGTCCAGATTAAAGGGGGGGTGGGGGGGGGGGGGGGGGGGGAATTCCACCTTTACCGGAAGATTAGTGGTAGATCTGTATCAAAAAAACACAGTAACATTCACTTAGCTTACTGTGTAACCAAAGAGACTGCTCGGTGTTGGATGTTATGTTTGCTTTGAAATGCAGTAATCCACTCTCTATAAAGTTGTAGATCAATTTGAAGGCTCTTTGACAACTGTTTTTCTGTTGCCAACAACAAAAAGCCAAAACTACACTCCCTCATTGCTTCATTTGGGGACATTGGTTACAACATTTCAAGTGCTCACTTGGGTCTTGTCCTTTCCTCTGGGAATCACTGATTTATACTGGAGTTCTACATTGTAAGTACTACCTGCATTGTTGTAGTCATAGAGTGTTGTTAGCTTTTTGTCAAATCAAATATGGGCAGTTAGAAGGTAAGGCCTGAATGATTGAATAATGACTGAATAAAGAGGGTAAAATCAAATATTTGGCCTTAACGCTCCAGAAAATGTGCATCATATTTTCTACCAGGGCAGCTTCCAGTCATAGTCATACAGTAATACAGTAAGGAAACTGGCCCTTCGGCCTGACGCCCATGTCAACCAAGATGCCCTATCTACACTAGTCCCACGTACCTGTATCTGGTCCCATATCCTTCTAAACATTTCCTATCCATGTACCTTCTCATGCTGTAATAGTATCTGCCTCAAATACATTTTCCGGCAGCTTGTTTCATATACCCACCTCCCTTTGTGTGAAAAGTAGCCTCTCGGGTTCCTATTAAATCTTTCCTCTCCTCTCACCTTAATTGCTCACCTTTGTCACCTCGCCTTTCCCATCTCAGTCCTAATTGCTATCTGCCCCACTGCATGGAAACAGAATGATCTGACCAAAATGCCCACACGACATTCCCCATCCGGAAGTGGCGGCGCTGCCTGGCAGCTGCGGCTCGCCTGCAATCCGTCTTTCTTTTATTTTGTTGTTGTTTTCTTTTGTCCTGTTTTAGTTAAATGTTAGTTTATTAGGTTGTGTATGTGTGTGTGGGGGGGGGGGGGGGGTGAAACATGGTTTTGGTCTATTCCTTCGGGGGGGTGCGACTTTTTCTTGTTGTATCCCCCTTCTCCGTCTCCGTCTGCGCTGAGGCCTAATGGCGGAGCTGGCAGCCTCCAACTGCGACCGATCTCGAGGCACCGGAGGCAGAGCCAGCCAGGACTTACCAGCGCGAGGCTGGCGACTTCGGGCTGTGGCGGCGTTCCAGCAGCGGCGACCTGAATTCGGGGCTCGGCCGCAGGCCCAGTGGACGACATCGTCAGGAGCTTGCAGGTCACAGGTTGGTGACCTGTTTTTACGGAGCTCCTGCAACTACAGCTGCGTCCGCTGGACTGGAGGGCGGCATCTTCGGCAGCTTCGACCACCCCGGGCCACAGAGCTTGAACCGACCCATTCGTGGAGCTCGGATTCAGCCGCGGGACTGACTTACCATCACCTGGCGGGGTCACAACAACAGAAGCCTGGATCGCCTCAGTGCAGAGGGAGAACAAGGAGGGAAGAGACAGAGACTTTAAGACTTTTGCCTCCATCACAGTGGTGCCTGGTGAACTCACTGTGGTGGATGTTAATTTGTGTTTATTGTGTGTTTTTGTTATTTATTATTACATGTATGACTGCAGGCACGATATTTCATTCAGACCGAAAGGTCTGAATGACAATAAAGGAAATTCAATTAAATTCACTTTTCTCATAGTAGATATAAAGAGATGCCATCAGCATCAGAACGGTATCCCAAAATTTGATGGCCCATCTTTGTTCACCTTTCTGAAACTTTCCTAAGCAGCGGTTTTGGAGAGAATGAAAAACACTGGAGTAAGCTAACTTAAAAATAGCGATTCTTTCCAATGAAAATACCCACACCCGAGAGAGTAGAGACTTTGCAGAAAATGGGCTGCTGGTAAAACTCAGTAGATCAGAGACAAAGCAATTGTTGACATTGTTCCAGATTCCCCCATCCGCAGTCTCGTGCATCTCCATACAGACTTTGCAGGTCTTCCCTAAGGTCTCTGCTATTTGCCACAATCTGAAGAAGGGACCCAACCCAAAATGCCACCTGTCCATGTTCTCCAGAGATACTGCCTGACCCGCTGAGGTACTCCAGCACTTTGTCGATAATTAATGCCACAGTCCTGGTAAATAATCACAGACCTGAAACCTTTGGAACGGGTGTCAGGAGTTATGGGGAGAATGAGGTTAGGAGGCAGAGGTAGAGCATGGCGGAGTAGAATAGATGGGCCGAATGGCCTAATTCTGCTCATATTACATGACCTTATGACCCATTTACTGCCCAACTAACTGAGCTTTTCCAGCATTTTCTGCTTTTGATCACAATGAATGGCGGTGCTGGCTCGAAGGGCCGAATGGCCTACTCCTGCACCTATTTTCTATTTTCTATGTTTCCATGTTTCTATGTTTTTAATCATGGATGTGTATCAGAGGAAGCATCATGCTAGATTGTCCAAAAAAGCTTTTTTTTTTAAATTGTAAACACATTTTTTTTAGTTTTGTGATACAGGGTGGAAACAGTCCCTTCAGCCCACCAAGCCCTCACTGACCGACAATCACTCCGACACTAGTTCTATCCTTCACACTGGGGACAATTTTACAGAAACCAAATAACCTACAGACCTGTGTAAGAAGGAACTGTAGATGCTGGTTTAAACCGAAGATAGACACAAAAAGCTGGAGTAACTCAGCGGGACAGGCAGCATCCCTGGAGAAAAGGAATGGTCGAGACCCTTCTTCAGACTGGGTAGGGATAAGGGAAGCAAGAGATTTAGACGGTGATGTGGAGAGATTAAGAACAACTAATGATATGGAAAGAAGTAACGATGATAAAGAAACTGGCCATTGTTAGCTGTTTGTTGGATGAAAATGAGAAGCTGGTGCGACTTGGGTGGGGGAGGGATAGAGAGAGAAGGATTGCCGGGGCTACCTGAGGTGAGAGAAATCAATATTCATACCACTGGGCTGTAAGTGCCCAAGCGAAATATGAGATGCTGTTCCTCCAATTTGCATTTAGACTCACTCTGACAATGGAGGAGGCCTAGGACAGAAAGGTCTGTGTGGGAAAGGGAAGGAGAATTAAAGTGTCCAGCAACCGGGAGATCAGGTTGGTTCGTGAGGGCAGAGCGAAGGTGTTCCGCGAAACAATCGCCCAGTCTACGTTTGGTCTCGCCGATGTATAAGAGTCCACATCTTGAACAACGGATACAGTAGATGAGGTTGGACAGACCTGCATGCGTTTGGAATGTGGGTGTAAACCAGAGCACTTGGAAAAAACCCATGCAGTCACGGGGAGAACATACAAATTCCATACAGACTGCACCCGTAGTCAGGATCGAACCCGGGTCTCCGGCTCTGTGCCATTCTACTGCCCGAAATATTTTAATTGATGTTATATTCATGAAAGTTTCTGCTTCCTCAGCCTTGGATTAGTCCCGCGGGTAAACAGTTCACATGATTGACATGTCTATTTCAAAATAAGTAATCCTAAACAAATCCTCTCCGATTTTCAGGTACGAAACAGATCAATTATAATGGACTCCTCGTTAGAAATCTCAAAACTCAAAGAAAAGCTACTGCGGACAATGTACAACCTACAGGTTAAGTCGGGGGACACTCTTCAAAAGACAAGTCCACTATTAAACTGCCACAGAGGACTAGGCATGGTCACCGCTCAGCAACTGAATCAGCTGTCGCATGAAGCAACACAGATCTGTCAAGATCTTGAGAATATTGGAAATCTTGTTCGTTTTCGTCAAAATGAGCTCCTGTTTAAGATCGCATACCCATATGGTGATAATTCTAATGGGCCGAGTGGTATCCACTGTGGGCTGGATGGCACCATTTACATTGTCAGTGACAGCTGGCCAAGGGTCCACGTGTTAAAGCAGTCTGGTCAAGTATTCAAATCCGTGTACTGCTTTCAGAACCAGGGAGGAATTAAAGAGCCTTTTCTACCAGAAGACATAACCCTTACCAGGAGTGGAATGGTGGCTGTAACTGACATGGTGGGTGGAGCCATTCGGATCTTCAATCCCCATTCAAACTTCTCCGGTGAATGGATAAGTATTGGGAAAATCGATTGTCCCAAAGGAATTGGTGTGGACCCGTCCGGAAAACTCTTGGTGGCCGACTACACAGCAGGGGAGGTTCACATTTTTGCCATTGATCATGCCTTCAGGCTGCTGAGTACGCAGACCATCACAGGTCTAAGGGGGCCCAGATACGTATGTTCAACATGTGATGAGAAGATAGTGGTGAGTGAAGAATGTGGCGACGTGAAGGTGTATGGGAGGAACCTACAACTCATGTATTCGCTCAGCGTGAAACACCGTCGCCCGTTTGGCAATCCCGCTGGGATATGTGTCGACAATGAAGGGAACATCATGGTAGTGGATGAGCAGAAACGTAACGTCATGCTTTATCCAAAGATTGGATACCCCATCTGCATTGTGTCCGAAGGCCTCAAGAAGCCCACGACCTTGGCTTGCTGGACCAATGGTCAAGTGTTTGTTGTGGATACTGGAGACAACTGTATTAAAGTTTTCAAGTACAGAGTTAATCCATACTACGGTTCAGCAAAAAATTAGATCATTTAGCTATTCTCATAAAAAACAGCAAGCGAAAAGGATGGATAGACAATAACCTGCTTTGGTAATTTGTAGCAACATATGTATGAAAATTATTTCAAATCCCTTTTCAAGACGTTATTAAAAACCAATTGAGATTAAAATATATATATATATATGTATTTTAATATGTGTGTGTGGCACACATTATAACATTAATACATGCATTAAATTTCATGTGAACAAATATCAATGCCAATTCAGAAATTAGCACATCAAATATTTTCTCTGCAGAAATAGTTATAGAATTAATCATACAGTTTAGAAACAGCATATTTAGCCCAACTCATCCCTGCTGGCCAACTTGCAAATGGCCAACTGCAAATTCTAATCCTTTTAAGGCTTACAATAACCTATCTTGAAATGTCCTTAAATGTACTCTATTTTCCAATTCACATTGAATTAAATCACAAAGTCAATTTAATTCTTGAAGTCTATGCATGGTGATCCAAACGCATACCACTGGAGAAACGTAGAAAAAGAACACAAAGTCTTCGAGTAACTCAGCAGATCAGGCAGGATCTCTGGAGAACATGGATAGGTGACGTTTAGGGTCATAGAAATATAGAAAATAGGTGCAGGAGTAGGCCATTCAGCCTTTCGAGCCAGCACCTCCATTCAATATGATCATGGCTGATCATCTAAAATCAGTAGCCCGTTCCTGCTTTCTCCACATATCCCTTGATTCCGTTAGCACTAAGAGCTAAATCTAACTCTCTCTTGAAGACATCCAGTGCATTGGCCTCCACTGCCTTCTGTGGCGGAGAATTCCACAGATTCACAACTCTCTGGGTGAATTTTTTTTCTCTCATCTCAGTCCTAAATGGCCTACCCCTTATTCTTGAACAGTGACCCCTGGTTCTGGACTCCCCGAACATCGGGAACATTTTTCCTGCATTTCCGGGATTGCCAAAGCTGTATCCTGAGATGAGAGTTGGTCTTAGCATCATGTTGAGCACAGACATTGTGGGCCGAAGGGCCTGTTCCTGCGCTGTACTATTCTATATTCTACATATGTTTAAAAGATAAACCTAGTCACTACATATCAACACCAGCAGAAGTAGATTGGCTAGTCATTTACCCCATTCTTTGTATGACATTGCTGCCTGACCTGCTGACCTGCTGAGTTACTACATCCAGCATTTTGTGTCCTTTTGCTGTCTATAAACTCATTGTCACCTTAACCCATATAATAGAAGAGTCTTCACTTCACAAGCATCTCAACCTCAGTCAGTAGTGCCAAGTTGGGCTCATTGCTCTATGCCTTTTAGTTGTTGCAGCAGCAAGCATTATTCTTTTGAGAATAATTTCTACTCGATGCACTACAACGTGATGTACACTAGATGGCAGTATTTATTCACAAATGGAATTAATCCACTTTTAATTTCCATAGGGTAGTAAAATTCCTTTAACTTTCATTAATTTGGAAAATAAACAATTGCTGATGAGTTATTCATTCTAGACCTTATGTATAATATGATTCTTCATCAAGACGAGTTATTTGGAATTTTGAACGGATTAAACCTCTTTTTAGCAAGAAGATTATTTCTAATTTCCAACTATGTTTTCATCAATACTTCTACATTGACCAATCATTTTCCAAACAAAAGCAGCTTGCTAAAAAAAAAAAGCCCCTGTCCCACTTTCCCGAGTTACTCACGAATTCTCCCGAGTTTTCTCCTTGATTCAAACTTGGAGAATGTCCGTAGCATCAGGTAAGTCGGGACGTTTTTACAGCATGTTGAAAAATGTCGAGTAAAAAAAATAGCCCCGAGCTCCGAGTTTGAATCAAGGGGAAAATTCGGGAGAATTGGTGAGTAGCTGGGGAAAGTGGGACAGGGGCTTAACAATGACGTGCGATATGGGTGATACTGAAAACTATTATCGTCAGTTTGAACATTTATTTTCCCCACACCCACGGCCAAAGAACATCCACAGTTAATGCTGCTCAAAATCAACAGCGCAAAACTCATGAATCAGAAAATGTTTTCTTCCAAGCCAGTGAAATGACACAGAAAGCAGCATGATTTTATAAGAGGAAAAAATATATATTAGTTGCAGAGTTTTGTAACGATCCAAGACTTGGTCGTAAAATTTTGACATCTCATCTTGTGTTATCATTTGCTATTCCACACACAAAATAACACCCATTCTATCTACAGCCAGCCCTAACTGCACAATCACCCTAACCCTGATATTAAAAACAGATGTAGATATAATTTCCTGACCAGACGTTATGTGTTTGATAAGACCGCTGCATTTTCAGGCTCAGCTTCCTTCATTTACGAAAGGTAATTGTGCATTCCAATGTCTTTATTACTATAGTCTTTAGTTAATGTATCAGAAACAAGCAGCAGAAATGTTCTGTAATATAATATCTTCAACTTAGTCAATTTGTAATTATTTATGTTTAAGAAGGAACTGCAGATGCTGGGAAAATCGAAGGTAGATAAAAATGCTGGAGAAACTCAGCGGGTGAGGCAGCATCTATGGAGCGAGTCTGGAGTCTGAAGAGGGGTCTCGACCTGAAACGCTCCATAGATGCTGCCTCACCCGCTGAGTTTCTCCAGCATTTTTATCTACCTTCCATTTGTAATTACTTAGATACTTTGCTACATTGCAGGATCAGAGCTGTATTTGGAATCTTCCTCGCACCCCCTTTCGTTAAATTATAGTGGACAATCCATGATAATGTATACTGAGAATAAATCAACTAATTTAAAATTAAATCACTGTTGGCATATGTTGCTTTCTTACGTTTAAGTTAATTTGCATTACCATTCAGCACTTTTTTATTTGACCAGACATTTTCAACAGTGGAATGTTTATTAATACATTGGACTGTTGTTAGTACAGGTCCACCACAAATTTTCCGGCTAATGGTGTTCCGGCAACCTCCTTTAATCCAGATAAAATTACAAGAGCACAATTGAAATCGCCCCGTAAATCTCCCCGAAAATGTGGCACTTGAGGCTGCCGATCTCAACCTCATCGGGTCTTCCACGCCGATCGGCGCGTCGAATTTGCCCCCTGCGGCCGGGGCTTTAGAACTCCAGCCTGGCCAGAGTTGGCAGATCTGTTCTATAGCCGACTTCCGAGGCCAAATTTGCGGCCCCCTGTATCTCGGTCCCCTCTGGAAAAATAAGCAAAATGAAGAGAGATTGGATAGGTTGGGTTGGTCTGGCAAAACGGTTAATACAGCAAGGCTTTAGAACTAAATGTGCCGGAAACTCGGTGGTGGACCTGTACAGAAAAATAAATCTTGTTACTAAGTCAAAGGTTTAAACAAACATGGATTAGATCGGTGAGTTTTCCCTACAGTGGTTCTTTAACTATCAATCTGTGATAGATAGACTTTGAAGTACATATTATTTCTCTGATTTCATAATGGTGAATAATTGACTGATTTAGATTACTTCGCTCTATTCGTTTGACCTTCCCCTTCACAACTCTGTTCTAGAAATTCATGCACAATAGTGCTTTATAGCCTGAGCTGATAACAGAGGCAACTAGGCACCTGGGACTGATGTGTAACGGAACAAACTACGGTACTTCCTCAGCCTACAATGACAGGACATGAGGAAGAAACAGAACAATGATGAAGATGGAAATTGGAAGAATTAGGATTAAAATCGGGCACAGAAAGAGGGAAAGAAAAAATAGAGTGGCAGAGAGGGGAAAAAAAGATAGCAAGGGAAAATAAGCAAAATGAAGAAAGAGTGGATAGGTTGGGCTTATTTTTCTTGTAGTCGAGGCCGAAAAGAGACATGATTAAGGTATATAACATGAGAGCATTGTTCTGAGTAGATAGTAAGACATTTTCCCTAATGCACAGATGTCTACACAGATGGAGGATAGAGGATTAATGTGTGTAGTGAGTGGGAATTTGAGGAAGAGTTATTTTCAACTTTGCGTTGGCAAACTGGAGCACATTGGGTGGTTCAGACAGATACACAATATTTAAGAAACACTTGAATTAATCAGCCAGGATCCAAATGCTGAGGGTAAAGGGATTAATATACAAAGATATTTGATAGTCGACTTAGATATACGTACACAACAAGTGTTCTGTACCTTTTCATATCTCTAGTTTTTCTCTCCCCTGACTCAGTTTGAAGAAGGGTCTTGACCTGAAACGTCACCTATCCTTTACTCCAGAGATGCTGCCTGACCCGCTGGGTTACCCCACCATTTTGTTTCTATATGTAACACAGAAATAGGTTTACTGATTCAGTGGTTCATAGGAAATCTTTGGGTTGCAACTATTTTATGAAAGGGTACAAAATGAACAGGCCATCAAAAATTGCAATTTTAATACCAATGAAGCATAAATATTATTTTATGTTATGGATAACTTGGTCAAAATTTATTTTTTATTCAAGATGCAAGATTCAAGAGAGTTTATTGTCATGTGTCCCAGATAGAACAATGAAATTTTTGTCATAAAATAATATGGAAAATTCTTGTAATAAAATAATATGGAGAATCTTTCCCTAAATTTATTCTTTCAGCTGATCCAGGGGGAACTAAATCGAAAAACATCCAGATAGCCAAAGAAACAGGTGGGGAATGTTGTAGCTGGTAGAGCTGCTACCTCACAAAGCTAGTAACACAGCTTTAATCCTTAATTCCACTGCTATCTATGTGGAGCTTTCTTTGGATGCTGTGGCCTCCAGTTACATCCCCAAGTCATGCAGGTTGGAAGGTTAGTTGCCACTATAGCTTGGCCTTTGTGTGTAGATGAGTTGATGGGAATGTGGGGCAAATATCCATTGACTTAGCTCAGACGACTGTGGAGGTCAAATCAATGGATATATTTAAAGCAGAGATTGACATTCTTGATTAGTAAGGGTATCAGAGGTTATGGGGAGAAGGCAGGAGAATGGGGTTGGGAGGAAAGGATAGATCAGCCATGATTGAATGGCAGAGTAGGCTTGATGGGCCGAATGGCCTAATTCTGCTCCTAGAACTTATACATAGGTTATAGTGCGAATTAGGAAGTGGGATGGCACTGCCCTCTGAGCTGATTTCAACTCAATGGGCCGAATGGCCTCCTCTAACGTACAGACAATAGAATTATCACCTTGATTATTTTCACCCAGAGGGTGTTTGCAACATCAAACGCATCACCTGAGAAAATGATTCAGATACTCTCACATTTAAGAGGAATCTGGATGAGCATTTGAATTGCTAAAGCATATTCATTTGCACAGGGGGACAGGAACGATATCGAGGGATATGGGCCAAAAACAGATTGATAGGACTAGTGTAGATGGGTTGGCATGGGCAAGTTGTGCCGAAGGGCCTGTTTCCGTGTTGTATGATTCTTTGTCTCATAGTAAGCTCTGCACCAAGTGCTGGGGGAAATGGGATCTATGTGTAAAAGCACTTAATAGTTGGCTTGGATTTATACAGCCTGGAGGCTTTCTAAGGATAAACCATTAGTTAGAATGACTACACCTCCTTAGCTCTGTGCCTCTGAGGTAGATCCTCTGCGGTGATGGTTTCTGAAGGTAGTCAACTCTCTTGGTGTCCGAAATGTCTGAAGAAAGTGTCTCGACCCGAAACATCACCCATTCCTTCTCTCCAGAGATGCTGCCTGACCCGCTGAGTTACTCCAGCAATTTGTGTGTCTATCCTCAGTGTAATGTAAACCAGCATCTTACAGTTCCAGCCTACAGAGAGTGAGGGCGAGAGTGGGGGGTTAGAGGGGAGGGGGGGGGGGGTGAGAGAGAGAGAGAGAGAGAGAGAGAGAGAGAGAGAGAAAGGGGGGAGGTAGAGAGAGGGGGGAGGTAGAGAGAGGGGGGGGGTAGAGAGAGGGGGGGATAGAGATTGGGGGGATAGAGAGAGGGGGGGATAGAGAGAGGGGGGGGATAGAGAGAGGGGGGGGGATAGAGAGAGGGGGGGGGATAGAGAGAGGGGGGGGGATAGAGAGAGAGGGGGGTAGAGAGGAGGGGGGGTAGAGAGGAGGGGGTGGGGGTAGAGAGGAGGGGTGGGGAGTAGAGAGGGGGGGTAGAGAGGAGGGATGGGGGGAGAGAGGGGGGATGGGGGTAGAGAGGGGGGGTGGGGGTAGAGAGGAGGGGGTGGGGAGTAGAGAGGGGGGGTTAGAGAGGAGGGATGGGGGGTAGAGAGGGGGGGAGGGGTAGAGAGGAGGGGGGTAGAGAGGAGGGGGTGGGGGTATAGAGGGGGGGGGATAGAGAGGGGGGGAGGGGGTAGAGAGGAGGGGGGTAGAGAGGAGGGGGGTAGAGAGGGGGGGGAGGTAGAGAGGGGGGGGGGAGGGAGAGAGGAGGGGGGGGGGTATAGGGGTAGAGAGGGGGGGGTGGGTAGAGAGGAGGGGGGGGGGGGGAATTGAGCGCTGCCCGGATACTGAGGTCGGGGACGAGGGGGCGGGCGGACGGGGTTCGCGTTGCACCATTTGATGGCGGCGGTGGCGACGATCAGGCCGCGGCCTTAGCGGAGAGGAACGGCCTTCCCGGCTGCAGTCCCCGACACAACCCCGAAGGCGAGAGTCGGCAAGTGACGCCGGCCATCAGCTCCAGGGGGGGGGAGAAGACGCTTCATGTCTCGGCGCCTGTGGCAGCGCCCGGCCCGGGCCGCCCCGTTGCCATAACGACCGGCCTCCCGCCACCAGGGCGGAGCGACCTTCACTCACCCTCCCCCCCCCAACACACACCCCCCACACACACACAGACAGCGCCGGCCGGCCGGGCCCGACAGACCAGACCAGACCAGACCAGACCACTACAAGCCGCAGCCCACGGAGAAGGGAGGTCATGTGGCTGGCGACCTGTCATCTTGTAAGTGGAGGAAGGAACTGTGTGTTGTGTGAAGTTGCTGCTTTATGACAGGTACACAAAAATGCTGGAGAAACTCAGCGGGTGCAGCAGCATCGATGATAGATTGTCACGAAAAACTGGTGGGACTTAGTCACTTACTATTAACACAAGATAGACACACAAAGCTACAGATAAGACTTTGCCTTCCATCACAGTGAGGAGGAGATTCACTGTGATGGATGTTCGTGTAAATTGTGTTGTGCCTTGGTTCTTCTTGTTTGTATGGCTGCAGAAACCAAATTTCGTTTGAACCTCTGGGTTCAAATGACAACAAATAAGTTGTATTGTATTGTATTGTGTTCAGAGGTTATGGGGAGAAGGCAGGAGAATGGGGTTAGGAGGGAGGGAGAGAGAGAGAGATCAGCCAGGATTGAATGTTGGAGTAGAATTGATGGGCCGAATGGCCTAATTCTACTCCTGTTCTTTAAGTTTGTGATATGCAGAGTACTGCCCTGCCGACTACAAAATGCAGAAGGTATGACCTCATGGGACTATTAATGCGGGGGCATCCACTTACAAGGTGGACACGAAAAGCTGGAGTAACTCAGCGGGACAGGCAGCATCTCTGGAGATAAGGAGCAGCCAAAATATGTACTGAACATGCGTCTGAAGAAGGGTCTCGACCCAAAATGTCACACATTCCTTCTCTCCAGAGATGCTGCCTGTCCCCGCTTAGTTAGTCCAGCATTTTTGTGTCTATCTTGTCAGTGGATGCTGCCTTAGTGACCGCGACCAGGATAGGATAAGGGTCTGAAGAATGGTCGCGACCCAAAACATCACCCATTCCTTCTATCCAGCAAGACACATAGTATTGGAGTAACTCAGCAATTAGCTAATCAACAATTAAGCTTGGGTCAGCAATTAGCAATGTTAATAATGCATAAATCATCTTTTAGCTGTCTATATAACTCGTTACCACTTTGCCCACAGCCAACAATAGACCATTGTGGGCTCCACCTTTCCCCCGATCATCGTTGCTGGCTTTGATTGGTCCTTTTGCATATCTTTCACTCATTTATTCTTTGTATCTCTTCATATCTCTAGTTTCCCTCTCCCCTGACTCTCCCCTGAACCAAAACGTCACCCATTCCTTCTCTCCAGAGATACTGTCTGCCTCGCTGAGTTACTGCAGCATTTTGTTCCTATCCATAAATGGTTTAGTTCAATATCCCGGGTACCGAGGTACAGTGAAAAACTTTTGTTGCGTGCTAACCGGTCAACGGAAAGACAATACATGATTACAATTGAGCCATCCACAGTGTACAGATACCTGATAAAGGGGATAACGTGAATAACATTTAGTATAAGGTAAAGTCCGATCAAAAATAGTCTGAAGAAGGGTCTTTACCCGAAACATCGCCTATTTCTTCTCTCCATAGATGCTGCCCCGCCCGCTGTGTTCCTCCAACATTTTTGTCTACCTTCGATTTTTCCAGCATCTGCAGTTCTTTCTTAAACAAAAAATAGTCCGAGGGTCTTCAATGAGGTAGATGGTAGTTCAGGACTGCTCTCTAGTTGTTGGTGGGATGGTTCAGTTGCCTGATAACAGCTGAGAAGAAACTGTCCCAGAATCTGGAGGTGAGCATTTCCACACCTATATCTTTCTGCCCGATGGGAGGGAAAAAGAGGGAGTCCTTGATGACAACATGCTGGAGTAATTCAACAGGTAATGCAACATCTCTGGAGGAAAAAGGATGGGTAACCTATTGGGTCCAGACGAACCGTTCTTCAGACCTATCCGTGTTCTCCACAGATGCTGTCTGACCTACAGAATTACTCCAGCACTTTGTGTCTTTTTTTTATTTGCAAGCCAGCATCTGCAGTTCTTTGTGTCACCACTTCTTTCAGTGTCTTGCTTTTGGCTGGTGATGTTACATAATTTCATAGCCACAAATAAGAATCATCCTCTGAACCATTTCAATGGGGCAATTCCGACTTCTCCAAGTAACAATCTTTTTCTCAATACCAATACACACAGTAATGTTCAGTTAGCTTACTGTGTAAACAAAGAAACTGCTTAAAGTGCTAGTGGTCATGTTTGCTGTGAAATGCAGCATCTACAGTTCCATGTTTCCATTCTGGTCTCTGTATTCCTGGAGAGCCTTGCAGTCGGGTTCAGGTTTATTATTGCTGCATGCACCGAGGGACAGTGAGAAACAGACAGAAGGAACTGCAGACCCAAAGTGCTAGAGTAACTCAGTGGATCAGGCAGCATCTCTAGAGAACTTGGAGAAGCAACTTTTGGGTTGAGACCCATCTTCAGACCTTCTGATCTCGCCTATTCATCTCTTCCATAGGTGCTGCCTGACCCACTGAGTTGCTTTTTTATAAACTATGCAAAGATTTATTTTCCATACTATCTGATCAAATCAGATAATACTATACATAAGAAAACCCAGAAGAAGGGTTTCGGCCCGAAACGTTGCCTATTTCCTTCGCTCCATAGATTCTGCTGCACCCTCTGAGTTTCTCCAGCATTATTGTGTACCCTAATACTATACATAAGATAATTCGACACAGGAGTAGAATTAGGTATTGGACTCATCGAGTCTGTTCTGTCATTCACAAGGCTGATTTTTTTCCCCTCTCAACCCCATTCTCCTGCCTTCTCCTTGTAATCTTTTACTAATCAAGAACATTTCAATCTCCACTTTAAAAACATGACTTGGTCTCCGCACTGTCTGTGGCAATGAATACAGATACGCCACTCTCTGGCTAAATACATTCTTCATCTCGAGTAACGGTACATGAATACAATCAAGCCAAACCCAAGTATAATAGGTAGAGACTCAAGAAAGACACAGATGGCATGATATTGTGTCTCTGCATTGTAGCGTACCAATTTCAGAGAAAATGTCCAATGTCCGCAATGAGGTAGATCGGGACTGTCCCCTAGTTTATGGGAAGGCCGACCGGAAGCCTGAAACAGAGGGGAGGAAACAATAGACAGTCTGTCCTGACAAACTGTTTCTGAGTGGTGATGGGTGCTTTTAAATTTCTCCTCAATGGAAGCAGAAAGAAGAAGGAATGACCAGAGTGGGAAAGATCTTGATTATGTTGGCTGCTCATTCATCCCACGCCAAGTAATACAGTAGCTAACACAGCCTAAGAATGGGTCCAAGGCAGACGTGCTGCAGTAGGAAATCGGTGTTCAGAGAGGTGAAAGGTGAACCTCTTTGGAAAAGCAATAGAAGAATGTTTTCTCTAGCTCTGTCAGACTAATGAAGAGAAGGCAATTTTTGAATAAAATGCTGTATTTGGCAAGAGCAATGGTTTTGGGGTGGTGGGAGGAAACAAATGCATTAATGGTACTTTTTTTAAACAAAGAAGCCTGTAAACTCAAAAGCAGAAACACTCAGCAGATCTGGGAGTGTTGAGAAAGATTTTGATTTTTCAATCCAATAAACTTGTATTTCCTTTTGTCAGTAGGATGTAGGAATGAAAAGATTATTTGGAAAAGGAATGAGAAATTTATCAGAGCTAAATCTTTCCCAACTGGGATGAATTTAGTACATTTGTAAGACTAAAATTGCTAGATGATTTGACATTGGCATCGCTAACAAAGGTTATCTTTGCTCTGTGTACGTACACACAGCGGCACGGATCATTGGATAGCAGACAAGAAAAACTGCCTGAACTGCTTTTCCTTCCCAAGGTATTGAGGCTAATTATATAAATTCCTGCTGCCCTCTAAAGACTTGTTCCACGTTTTGTTGGAAAGTAAGTCGGTAAGGAAACACGGCAATTTAATTGTGATTATTCAATAGAATGTTCTTCATTCATTCCGGCACGGTAGTGCAGCGGTAGAGTTGCTGCTTTACAGCACCAGAAACCGGGATTCAATCCTGATTAAGGGTGCTGTCTGTTTGTATGTTCTCTCTATGACCGTGTGGGTTTTCTCTGAGTGCGCCGGTTTGCTCCCACACTCAAAAGACGCACAGGTTTGTAGGTTAATTGGCGTCGGTAAAATTGTAATTTTTCCCTATGGTTGCGGATAGTGCTGGTGTATGGGTTGATCGATGGTTGGAGCAGACTCGGTGGGCTGAATGGCCTGTTTCCATGCTGCATCTCTAAAGTAAATTCTAGACTGAAGTGTTTGTTGAAGACTGGTATTTACATTGAAGACTTGTGTTTCGGTTTCATCAACTTCTCTGATTGTGCCTTTGTTCTATTTCACAGACACAGAGTGAAGAATTTGTGAAATCATAACATGGTTATCAAGGTGTTTTTTCCAAGTTGCTGCCCAGAAGCAGAGAGTGGCCTGCTGTTAGGTCGCTGGATTCCAGAGCAGAATGCTGCCGTGGTCCTGGCAATTATTCACTACCCTTTCATCCCTGGGCAAGTGAAGCAGTATCTCGAGCAGATTAAGAACGAGACTACGGTAAACGTCTCTGTGCTTGGATCCTGGAGCAGTCACAGTTCTCGGACAAAGGACAACATTGACCAGTTTCTGCAAGATCTGAGCTCCATCTTTCCGCATGATTTCTGGTTCCAGCTAACGCAGGAGAAAGAAAGCAGATCAGTATTCAAATGTCACGTGGTTCAACAATGCGACAGCAAGAACGACAAGGAAAATGTTATCTTAATCCACTACGATCAACGCAAGGTTATGCTGTCAAAGTTACATGATGTAGATTCTAAAAGCATCGGGTGCAACCACAACACTGGAGAGGAGGGAGAAGCAATTACCTCGGATTTTGCTGCAATTTTTGATATTGTCGCTAAATGCGAACTTTTGTTTATGATTGACAAATATGATGAAACTCCAATCAAATTTACTCACTGGCAGTCTGAAGGACGAGAGACTAGTATTATTGTGGAACTTGCAAAGCAAGCATCGGTGCCTGTGTGTATGGTCCTTTTGTTCCTGGTGACTTTTGTGTTGAATATCTGCAAAAGCAGGTAATTGATGTTAGAAAATTGGGTAACAAAACAATTACTATTCTTACAAACCTATTTTCCATATGAAACAAGACTAAAATAGTTTGTATTGCAGACTTTTGGAAGAATAAGGAATAGATTTGTTCAACCTTTGCACATTGGATTTGGTGCATAGGCTTTGCCAGGCAGCTACTATATTAAAGGTTTACTTACAAAATGCCCCTGGAGGTGTAGGGTGTACTGGCATGAACTGAAGGTGAAGGGTCTATTATTCATATGTTATTTTTGTTCCTTATGAAAGCGAATTGTAGCTTCTATATTTATCTCACTAGTGAAACTAGAATAAGCAGTGTTGTTTACAGTGAGAATGAAGGTTTAGCAAAACATAAAAACATTAAACCATTTTCAACCATATTTCATCTAAAACAGCGATGAATGCAAATATAGCATCCTTTTTCTAATAGAATTTTTTTTTTAATGTGGTGCTTGACAGGGATACCAAGGTACAAATTCCAAAATTGGAGAAAGGGAGAAATTTGTGGTAAATCAGGGAAGGTTTTACCTTGCACTTCATGTACTATGGCTAATCTACTTAAGATGTGACTGTTTCTCTCATTGCCCAAAATAAAAGATCTTGAGGCTTAAGGTGCCACTTGATGGCAGAGTGGTGCAGCTGGTAGATCCTGACCTTGAGTGCTGTTTGTGTGGAGTTTGCATGTACTCTTTGTGACTACGTGGGTTTCCTCCAGGTGCTCGAGTTTACTTCCACGTCCTAAAGACCTGTGGGTTTGTAAGTTAATTAACCTCTGTGAAATTGCCCCTAGAGTGTAAGGGGTGGATATATAAATGGAATAACATAAGAACTTTTGTGAACTGTTGAGCAATGATCGACGTGGACTCGGTGAGCCAAGGGTCTGTTTCCATGCTGTAACTAAACTAAACATGACATTTTGACATTGTCAGAGTGTTTACTAAATAATGAGGACCTTTGAATGGAACAGATTTATTGAGTTATCAAAATAAATTGCAATGTGGATGCTTAACTATATGACAGTTAACAAAATTGTTGTTAAAGAACCATACTTTGGTGAAGAAATCAGCAGTTGTTTTAATACATTGAAGAATATAGAGAGTCTGACTATTGATGATTGTCTTCTAACACAAAGTTGGTACTGCCTTTGTCACTATTACCAGTTTCCTTCGTATGAAACATAGAAACATAGAAAATAGGTGCAGGAGTAGGCCATTTGGCCCTTCGAGCCTGCACCGCCATTCAATATGATCATGGCTGATCATCCAAATCAATATCACATACCTGCCTTCTCTCCATACCCCCTGATCCCTTTAGTCACAAGGGCCACATCTAACTCCCTCTTAAATCTAGCCAATGAACTGGCCTCAACTACCTTCTGTGGCAGAGAATTCCACAGATTCACCACTCTCTGTGTAAAAAATGATTTTCTCATCTCGGTCCTAAAAGACTTCCCTCTTATTCTTAAACTGTGTCCCCTTGTTCTGGACTTCCCCAACATCGGGAATAATCTTCCTGCATCTAGCCTGTCCAACCCCTTAAGAATTTTGTAAGTTTCTATAAGATCCCCCCTCAATCTTCTGAATTCTAGCGTGTACAAGCCGAGTCTATCCAGTCTTTCTTCATATGAAAGTCCTGCCATCCCAGGAATCAGTCTGGTGAATCTTCTCTGTACTCCCTCTATGGTAAGAATGTCTTTCCTCAGATTAGGAGACCAAAACTGTACACAATACTCCAGGTGCGGTCTCACCAAGACCCTGTACAACTGCAGTAGAACCTCCCTGCTCTTATACTCAAAATGAGGAAGGCTTCCATTGATATATTGGCATTGATGGTGCTATGCTGATGAACGCTCTCAATTCATGGACCAGTCAACCGTCTGGACAATTATAAATAATCATATATTCTTGTGGCACTTTGGACTGAAAATGTGTGTGACTTTTAAGTGGAATAGTGAAACATAAATATTTAATTATCTCTTCATTATAATATATTGTAGCAGATCTCAATGCAGTTTAATGCAGGACATTAGAATAAAGATAAATCAAACTTGTGTTTTAAGTTTTAACAGGTATCCAATTCATGACTAAAACAAATAAGCTGCAGATACATATCTTGTGTGAGTATGTAAATTCTATTAAGCTTAATCACCCTTGTTTTTTCTCCCCATCTTTTCCTTTATTTTCTACAAATTCACCCATTTTGTTTCATGTTCCGTGGACTTTCCTTTTTCCTTTTTTACTTTATCAGCTGAATGCCCAAGAATTCATTTTGTCTCATTAGGATTAATATTTCTTATGGGATAGGGTAACACAACCTGGGTGGCACAGTGGTGCAGAGTGGCTGCCTTACAGCGCTAGAGAGCTGAGTTCGATCCTGACTGCAGGTGCTGTCTATATGGAGTTTATACGTTTTCCCTTTGACAACACAGGTTTTCTTCCTCCCGCACTTAAAGACGTACAGGTTTGGAGGTTAATTGGCTTCTGTAATTGTAAACATTGTCCGCCATGTCTAGAATGGTGCCAGTGTACAGGGTGGTTGGCGTGGGCCGAAGGGCCAGTTTCCACACTGTAGGTCTGAAGTCTATATGAACAAAACTTATAGCTTTTTAATAAAGTGAACAACATTCCTCTGAAATGTTATGGACAGGTAAATATTTTAGAGCTTTGTTGGTATAGAGATTATAGTGCAAGTAATATAGAGCTTTGGACTAATAACCTAAAATCATTAGTTGATATCCCTACCATGTAGCACAACAATTTATATTACTCATTTATTTATTTGGCTGAATTAAAAGCTAATATTAATGATCTAACTAATTTAAAAACAAAGTGTTTCTGTGTTGTTGTTTATGGAACAAATTTGGCCATCCTTGTCTTGCCTTGCCTGTGATGTGTTGATTATTAACTGCCCAGTTAGTGATCAGTCTTGTGTAAATGGAAAAAATGTAGCCCTATGTTGACCAAATATAACAGTTTAAGAAAACAGCTCACTACCTCCTCATGGGCAATTAGGGATAAGGAATAAATGCTGGCTTGCCATTGGTACCCATATACTATTAATCAGTTGCAGAAATTACTACATTCTTTACTTTATTGATATGACAATAGCAATGTTATTTTTGTTCTTGTGTTGTAGAGTATTAAACGTATGGCCTCTGCACATTTTATGGAGTAGGCTGACAACATGTGTGCAACTTGCACATCGCTTGGACCACTTGCAGACGATTGCAAGTTCTACAAAAGCACAGAGTCACACAGAATTTATGAGGTACAGTAGGTTCACCATGATTTGTCACCGAGAAGTACCGTATTTCCCGGCAATGAAGATGCACCTGCATCAAAGACGCACCCCATTTTGAGTTGCTAAATTTTGGAAAAAAGCCTAGCGGGACATAGAATTTCTCACGCTCAAAAAAAAAAGAAAAAAAAAAAGAAAGAAAGTAACAATTCAATTTGCCCAAGGCTTCCAGATCTCCTCCGTTCTGAATGACTGAATGGGTGGGGGGGTGGAGGGTGTTGGCAGGTGGGGAGATGGTGGGAAAAACGGGAGCACACCAAACAAATTGAATCAGTTGTGATCTTATTGAATAACAATACTAGTTCAAGGGACCAATTGGGGGGAGAGTTCCTTTCACAGCTTGTGGGTAGTCTGGCCCGGGTAAGCATGGGCGTTGAAAAGGAGGGGGTCGGGGATTCTGCCAGCAACTCACTCACCGCTTCCGCGGTGCTCCGAGCCACCTAATTGTGGCCGTGGAGGGAACTAGCTCGGGTGGCTGCGAGCGGCCGCCGGGACTGGACAGTGGAACCGGCCGCCACCTCAGCGCCTTCTGCCGGCCCACTCACCTCTGGTAGTGCTCTCCGTCTGAATACCTCTCCCCTGCCACTCACCGGCCTCGCTCATGCCAGCCGCTTCCCGCAAATCCTTACATTCCGACTGCCGCCGAGAGCAAGACATGGCCTCACTTGCTGCGCAGGGTGACACTGCATGGCATTCATTGCCCAGTCCGTGTCTTTCAATGTAGACCGGACAGTGAGGGGACCAGCTCAAGAGCAAATATCATAGAGCGGAGCGGGTCAGCGGGCGATGGACAACAGGACAGCGGGCGATGGAGCTTACTCCTGTGTCAGCGCGACTAACCTCAATTGGTCCCTTGATCGTGCTGACACAGGAGTAAGCTCCACCGCCTGCTATTAAAATGTTATTGCCAATTCTTCACATCGCAATGAATTGCATTTTAATTCAGCCCAAAACACTACTTTTGATCACTGTGTCTGATCAATATATAGCATTTGACCTATTATCCCTTTTCCCCTAATCATCCAGAGCTGCAGCAGTTCCAATTAGCTTCCTGGCCAAAATCAAATAGTCTCTCAATCTGGCTACAGGCAGCTGAAAAACTGAGATAGAAAATGTTCATCAAATACTTTCAGTAAATTGGGCAAATCTGAGGAGTAGCTCATTCATTGTATCCCCGCCACAGAGTGATCTTCTAGCCTTCCACCTACGTCAATGTACAGGCTCATGTGTCTGTTTTTATCAGTTAAAAGATACACACCGACCAATATGCCCCATCTACACTAGTCTCACCTGCCTGTGTTTGGCCCATATCCCCCTAAACCTATCCTATCCATGTACCTGTCTAAATATTTCCTAAACGTTGTGATAGTTCCTGCCCCATAGACCCACCACCCTTTGTATAAAAAGTTGTCCCTCAGGATCCCATTAAATCATTCCACCCTCACCTTAAACCTGTGTTCTCTACCTTCTCTACCTGTTCATTTCCTGTTCACCCACGGATCTTCTAACCACGGCAATATATTACTTTGCAATGTTTTGATGCGGCACCTTATCAAATGTACAGTGCCGAACTGTGGATAGTGACCTATTACATTTTATCTTTATGTTGATCATTTGCTTTACCATTAAGAATTTGTAAGATTTCTGGGAATCTATTTTAGAAACTCTGAACTCTTGTGCTATCAATCGTTATGAAGTTTATTGTGACCAAAGATCATTTGCCATTGTATTAAGGTTTTTGGTTATTGATGTGAATTAGGAAACATTTGCAAATGTGCTAGAAAACCTTTTTTAATTTAATTTCCAGAAAAGCCAACCTCTTTGTTTCATTCCTAATTGATGTGGGCCTTGGAATGTTGCTGATCTCATGGCTTTATCAGCAGAATCGTATTGGCCAGTTAGCGGATGCTCTCATCCCAGCTGCTGATGTAAGACATTTTATATCAATGAAGGATAAAATGTTTAATTGATGATCTGTTGAGAGAAAATTTGAGACCATTTATATTCTTATTGTTCTGGGGGCTAAAGAAACACAAACATTGGACATCACCTTTTGTGATCACTAATGGGCCTGTCCCACTTAGGCAATTTTTTGGGGCGACTGCCACAAAATTTTCAACATGTTGAAACATTTTCAGCGACAATGGCGACAATTTTTGCTGTCGTAGGTGTTGTAGGTTGTCGTAAGTGTTGTTGTAGGTTGTCGCCAGGTGTTGTAGATTAATTCCATTAAAACTAGTCCCTGGCAGTCGCCTAAAGAACCGCCTAAGTGGAACAGGCCCTTTACACTTTACATTCCTTCCTCTGGCTTCATAATTCGCAATCCTTTTGTCTCACACTTTTTTTCATCTCTGGCCTTTGTCCAACCATCTACCTATCAAACACCCCTCTCGCATGTGTTTACCTATTACCTGCAATGCCACCCCTCTCTTCTAGCTTTTTTTTCTCCTCCCTTCCCACAATCAATCTGATGAAAGAGTCCTGACCTGAAACACCAAAACATCACCTATCCATGTTCTCCAGGGATTCTGCCTGGCCTGGGTTACTCTAGCACTTTGTGCTTTCCCTCTTTGCTATTTACCCATATTCCTACAATCTTTTTTTCTTTCCAAATATTTATTCAATTTCATTGTGAAGTCTGTCATAGACTCAGCTATATGATGTGTGTAGTTAATAAAACGTTCATCTGTCTTTCTAGGGTTTTTTTACCAATAGCTTTTATGCCCTGTAGTAGTTGACTTAAACACTGGAAATAGCTCTTATTTATTTTTTTAAGCAATAATGATTTTGAACAAGTTTACTAATCTTCTTCTCATCCTAAGAGGAAGATTAACGAGGACAGTGTGGAGAAGTCCTCAAGGACTTTAGTCGGGCCTTTCAATCGGTACTGCTTGATAAGCTGGTCTGAAGGGTTAGAGCACATGGGATCCAGGATGGGATTGAAGGTACGAGATAGAGGGTGGTGGTAGAGGGTTTTTCTCCTGACCGTTGGACTGCAACAAGTTTTGTGCATAAGAGTTGGTTAAGTTTAGTTTAGTTTAGAGATACAGTACGGAAATAGGCCCTTCGGCCCACCGGCGATCCCTGCACATTAACAGTACCCTACATACACAAGGGATCAATTTTACATTTAATAAGCCAATTAACCTACAAACCTATACATCTTTGGAGTGGGAGCAAACCGAAGATCTCGGGGAAAACCCCCACAGGTCACGGGGAGAACATACAAACTCTGAACAGACAGCACCCATAGTCAGGATCGAACCTGGGTCTCTGGCGTTGCAAGCGCTGTAAGGCAGCAACTGTACCGCTGCACCACCATGCCGCCCTTGGTGCTGGGTTCTCTGTTATTTGTTATTTACAATAACAATTTGGATCTGAATTTAGGTGGTTTGCTTAAGACGTTTGCAGATGACACTACAGTTCGTGGTAGGGGACTGTGAAGAAGGTTATACTACAATGGGTTGATCAACTGGACCAGGAATGGCAGATATATGTGAGGTGTTGTATTGGCCCGTGGGAGCGTTGTAGAACATAGAGACCTGGTGATGCAGGTACATAATTCCATGAAAGTGGTGACACAGGTGGACAGGGTGGTGAACAAGGTGTTTAGTAGGCTTTTCTTTACTTGTAAGGATATTCAGTACAGGACATCATGTTACAGCATGCAAGACCAAATTTGGCCAAATTTGTAGTAGTGCGTACTGTTCTGGTTGCTCTGCTATGGGAAGGATGTTAAATCCATTAAATTGGAAAGGGTGGAAAAAAAAGATTTATGGGGCTATTACCAGGAACGAAAGGTTTTAAAGAAGATAAAGGCCTTTGAAGGCCATAAGGAGATAGGCTAGGACTATATTTCTGGAGCATAGCCGGCTGAGGGGTGATCTTGCATTGGTTTAAAACTCATGAGGAGCATAGATAAGGAGAATAGCTAAATGATCTTCACCAGGCTAGAGGAGCCTAAAGCTGGAGGGCATGGGTTTAAGGTGAGAAGAGAAAGATTGAAAAGGGATCTAATGGGCAACTTTTTCACATGGAGGGTGGTGCGTATATGAGATGGTAGTGCGAGGAAATGTTTGAGGCAAATATAATTACAACATTTCAAAGACACATGAACAGGTACTTGGATAGGGAAATTTTAGAGGGATATGGGCCAGATGCAGGCAAGTGGGTCTAGCTCAGGTCAGTTCACATGAACAAGTTGGGCCATAGGGCCTATTTCTGTGCGAAGACTCGTGTAATCCCTCAGCTCTGAAATCATTCACATAAAACTCCATTAACTCAAGCATTCTCACTCTTCCTAAATTGTCCTGCCCTGTATTGCACACAATACTCCAATTGGCGGTACTCCAAATTAGTATTTCATATAAGGTTAGTATATTGAGTTTCAATGTACCTTAATTGGTACACGTGACAATAAACAGACCTTTGAAACCTTTTATTTACAGTTTTGTTAACATTTCGAAGATTCGTGCTTCTTTAAAATTACACAGTGTCTATAGTTGTTCTCATTCTTTCCAACAAAATGTTTTCACATCACACATTGCTACATTAATATTTAACTGCTGTATCTGCCATGCCATCAGCCTTCTTTGGCATCTTGAATGGTAACATCATCTTTTTCCCAGTTTACTACATTTCCATGTTTTGTGCAACTCCAAGTTTTGGCAATGTGTCCTGTACCCCAACTCTAAGGCATTAATGTACATCAAAAACAGCAGTAATGTTAGTACTCATCTGTGGTAAACTCTACATATTCCTTCAGTATATTGAAAGGTCCTTCACTACAACTGTGTTTCATCATCCTTTATTGTCATCTTGCAAAGCAACAGTTGTACAGTGCAAAATGCAAAGTTTCATCTCTAAAGCAATTATATATCTGTGGTGTTACTGGCCCTTCCATCCCTCTGGCTTCTGTTTTGCTTCTGTGCTTTATCAAACCCCTGATGAAAGTCAAAACATTACAGTACATTTGTAAGGGACTCGAAAATATGATTAATCATTGGTTAAACTACATTTAAGCCAAATTGTATGGGTGGTGTGAATTGTGTTGTCGATATTGCTAGATTTAATTAAACCTGACATTATAAGTGGAATATATCACATAATAAGCAGGATACATCAAACTCAGCGGCAGATTTTGCTGCTTGGCTTACAGTAAAAAATGTTGAAAATATAGCAATAATTATTCTGGCTATATTAACTAATTATTAACTAATTATTAAAATATTGCATCAAAAGCTGGTGCTATGAAATGGGAAAACTTATTCCTGTGAGTGTTCAATATGCTTAAAAATGTGTGACAAGGTGACATGAATTAACAATTATATTTTGTGACAACAGCATATTGCGAAAGAGTTAGAGATACTGTTGGAGTGGCTGATGGGAGCTCCAGCTGGTTTGAAGATGAACAAAGCACTAGACGAAGTACTGGGACATTTTTTTCTTTATCACATCCATCTTTGGATAAGTAAGTTTCTTTTTGCATCAGCACCTCTGAAACTTTAAGTTGCCTGACATTTCAGCGAAGTGCAATATGGGTTAGTTTAGACCTGCGATTATCAAAGCACAAATAATCATTTGCAAACTTCTAAATGTGGATGACAAACAATACGCCTCAGCAGAGCCATCAGTCGCTTTGAAGTGGTTGCCTTTGTCTAGAAATTGAGTCATGCGTGTAGTTGCGCTCTTTCATGCAGTAATCGATCCATTTTCAATTATATATCAAAATATGAATGTCGCATAACAACCAGTTATTGTCCTATTTTAATGGACTAACGCAAATATGTCTATGCAACTAGGAGCCACTTCTTCAATTTTCGTTTGTTCATGCAAACATTGGAAGGCAATTTATAATTTACTTTTAGACTTTAGAGTTACAGTGCAGAAATCGTCCCTTTCGCCCACCGAGTCCGTGCCAACCAGCGATCACCCCATACAATAACACAATCCTACACATTAGGGACCATTATTTTACAAATTTCCAAAGTCAATGTACCTACAAACCAGCACGTCTTTGGAGTGTGGAAGGAAATTAGAGCACCCGGAGAAAACCTACGTGGTCACAGGGAGAACGTACAAACGCCATATAGACAGCACCCGTAGTCAGGATTGACCCTTACAGGTCTCTGGCACTGTAAGGCAGCAATACCACTGTGCCATTGTACCGCCCAAGATGCTGAGTGATGCTTCCAGTCATAGAGAGTCAGGCTTCCAGTAAAGCATAGGCCTGCTTTGAACATGACTAAGGATCTGCTGAGCAGATCCTAGCCATCTGTGAGAACCTGATTTGGGTCGATTGGAAGGTAGATGTTTACTCAACTGTCCTTCAGTGCCTGGCCTATCCCAGCTGAAGTTCATAGTCTAATCCTAATCCACTTCCACATCCCAACATCTCACAATCTTTTTTGATCTGGCATGCTAACGAAATCTTACTCCCTTCACCAAGCTTTGGGCTGCTGATCTTGCCCACTCGATGCCAATCCCCTGCAGCTGACTTATCCCAGATCCACTTTCTGAATCCTGTATCTGGCCTGGACTTGCCTTATTTTCTTCCTGTTTTCAACAATGGCAGATAATGCAAAGGTAAGACCTTGATTGAAACTGACTATTCATTAGCACACATATTTTGCCTTGTATGTACTAAATTGGGGAACAACAGATCTTTCAACAAAGCCACAATTGACAGCCCAATGGCTTAATGAGCCTCAACAGGAATTGGTCAATTGCTGGAAAAAGACACAAAGTCTGGAGTAACTCAGCGGGTCAGGCAGCATCTCTGGAGACGACGTTTCGGGTCTCCAGACTTCTCTAGTGATGCTGCGTGTCACTGACTTACTCCGGCACTATGTGTCTTTTTTTGCAAACCAGAGTCTGCAGTTCCTCCTGTCTACATGGGTCAATTATTGGATATCAGTTCTCCTTTGTCTGGTTGCTTAAGAGTGGTCAGTTTATTCATCTTTTATTGCACATTTCCCTGAACTAATTTGAATTATTTTTCTTTAATAAGTAATGTTCTAAACAAGTAATAATTTGATCAGTGTCATGATGCCAATTCAGCGTGTATTTATTCTACAGGTTATATCCATCTGATGTCACCATTTATTGAGATGATCCTGTGGTATGTTGGACTATCAGCATGTCTAGGCTTGACAGTGGCGTTATCCATTGGTTCTGACATTATTGCCTTGCTGACATTTCACATCTACTGTTTTTATGTATATGGGGCCAGGTAAGGTGTCAACCTTTTTCAAGAATTTCCAACAGATTTATAGTTAGGAACACAAAAATTGAAAATGAAAGACCAGAAAATTTGGACGTAGAAAATAATTATTTGTTATGTTCAGAGATGGTCATTAGTCTTATACATCCCAATTAGACAGTGATGTTTATTTCATGTCAAAGAATCAGGAGCATTCAGATCTGTATTTTACCAAATAAACTGGCCAAGATTGCCAGTATTTATTTAAAAAAAAGGTATTTATAGCCATTTCTTTAAATAATGTAAAATAATAAATGCTATTGAAATTATAATCCTAAACACTACATCAAATATTTTTGTATGGAACTTTAAAATCGGTTTTGAAGTCAGAAGTACTGCTGTGATGGAGTTTGTATTCATTATTCATGATTAGTTTTAATAATGCACAGGTTACAAATGGCTTTAACCTGCCTGGATTTAATTTTGAAACCGTTGCTTCTGAATAACTGGTTATTGTATTCACTAGATGGTGCTGTTGCTCTTCATTTTTCTCTCAGTGCTATGACGAGTACAGTTCAAAATTGATGCTGTTGCTTCAGAAACTACCGCACCTAAATATTTTGTGATGCTTCCTTTTTCTGCTCTTGCATCTTTAACATTAGTTCAAAGTATGATGTAGACTAATTTAATCGATTGTGATCGATAAACTGTGATCGAATAAGAACGGAGAGGTCAGTGTTGGATCAAAAATATATGTTGTTCTTCTGCTTTGAACATGAACCAAAAGTGATTTTTTTTTAATTTCCTATTTACAGTTCAAGACAAAACTGTTTCATTGAAAAAACAATTATTTGGTGGAAGGTTAGAACATTTAACAAATTGTGTATCAGACCAGCCTACTGCGTGCAGTACCTTGTCATTTACCTTCCTAAAGTCAATGCATTAGAATATTAACAAGTAATGTACAACAAGTATCATAGCTGGATCTACTGTTATTTAATATTTATATTAATGATTTGAATGTGACTGTAGGTGGCATTGTTAGTAAGTTTGGGGATGATGCTAAATTTGTTTGGTAAAGTGGACAGTGGAGAAGGTTATCTACCATAACAACAAAATCTTGATCAACTGGGCCAAGCGATGGTAGATAGAGTTTAATTCAGGTAAATGCGAGGTGTTGTATTTTGGGACAAACCAGTAAAGGACTTTCACAGTAAATAGCAGAGTCCTGGGGACTGTTGTAGAACAGAGGAAAATAAGGGCACATGTGCAAAGATCCATAAAGAAGATGTTTGTCACATTTGGTTTATTGGTTAAGATATTGAGTACAAGAGTTTGAATATATTTTTATACACAGTCACCTGTGGCAAGAGGTGCTATGTTATGTTTAAATTCAGCTGTTGGGTCAATATATTGTTTTATTGTTCTCAGTAATAGACTGACCTGCTAGGCCATTTCACAGGGGAGTTTAGAGTCAACTATATTGCTTTGGATCCAGAGTTACAAAGAGGCGTGATCAGGTGTGGTGCCAGATCTCTTGACCTGTAGTGTAGTGTATTAGTGAATCAAATGGGTTTTTAGAATTTTTTTTTTTTTTTAGAATTGTTTTACACTTAACTACATGTAACTTTATCAGCAGTCTTGGAGGGGATTCAAACTTGATTTTCTGGTTTGTCATTTCAACCAGCATTCATTTCCCGACCTCAAGATGACCAGTGTAGTAATCTAGTCACTGTGTTGGAATTGTCAGAAGTTGACAGAAGTAGTTTAAAGATAACTGGTGAGCCAGCATTACTCAATCTCTTTTTTAATTAAAAAAAATAAATAATACAACTCCTTGGGTAAATAGTTTATACTAGCCTTCTTTATCTCGTGTCACGGTTTTAGGCCATCTATGCAGGTATTTAAAATCCCAGATTTCTGTGTTTGTTTTAAAATGGCTGTTCTTACTGAGATGCAGTTGTAGAAGTGTCAGCACTCCTTCAGATACATTGATCATTCTTTACTTCTGAAACAAGACCATAAATATTAATATGCTACTCAAGTAAGCATTTCTGCTGAGCCTTACCCTGTCTGTCTTGTCTTCCCAACAAATACACACATATGCACTTTTCAGGGCAAACGAAGAAAAGCTTTTATATACAAGGTCATTTGGCTCAAGGAACTATCCTGTGAAACGTCTTTGTTTTTTTACATTACAGGTGCACAACCTTTTATCCGAAAGCCTTGGGACCAGACACTTCTCGGATTTCGGGATTTTTCGGTTTTCCGAACGGAAGGTTTTTAGCGTAGATTTTAACATGTGGCTCAGTGGTAGAGTGCTCGGCTCGTGGCCGCAAGGTCGCGAGTTTGCGCCTCGATCCCGGCAGTTACCCGGTCAGGGCCGGCCTTTAGCCGATAGGACCTATTTCTCCCAATTGGGCCCCGCGCCTA
The DNA here is from genome assembly GCF_010909765.2 of Amblyraja radiata. NCBI lineage: Eukaryota > Metazoa > Chordata > Chondrichthyes > Rajiformes > Rajidae > Amblyraja > Amblyraja radiata. Next base: position 34,802,371 of record NC_045977.1, on the reverse strand, counting down.
AGGGGGCCCCGCGCTAGAGTAATCAAATCAATTGGAACAAAGATCTTATAGCGCGCAAGATGGTCCACTCCTGCGAAATACAATGAACTGACGCGTAGTCCGCACCGGAGCGTAACCTCCGTCATTTCAGTAACCCCGACCCGACTTCAGTTATGCCTCTCGCAGCGTTGCGGGGGAACAGTTTAGGTGTTGTTAATCTTTTTGTTGTTGTACAGGGTCTTGGTGAGACCACACCTGGAGTATTGCGTACAGTTTTGGTCTCCAAATCTGAGGAAGGACATTATTGCCATAGAGGGAGTGCAGAGAAGGTTCACCAGACTGATTCCTGGGATGTCAGGACTGTCTTATGAAGAAAGACTGGATAGACTTGGTTTATACTCTCTAGAATTTAGGAGATTGAGAGGGGATCTTATAGAAACTTACAAAATTCTTAAGGGGTTGGACAGGCTAGATGCAGGAAGATTGCTCCCGATGTTGGGGAAGTCCAGGACAAGGGGTCACAGCTTAAGGATAAGGGGGAAATCCTTTAAAACCGAGATGAGAAGAACTTTTTTCACACAGAGAGTGGTGAATCTCTGGAACTCCCTGCCACAGAGGGTAGTCGAGGCCAGTTCATTGGCTATATTTAAGAGGGAGTTAGATGTGGCCCTTGTGGCTAAGGGGATCAGAGGGTATGGAGAGAAGGCAGGTACGGGATACTGAGTTGGATGATCAGCCATGATCATATTGAATGGCGGTGCAGGCTCGAAGGGCCGAATGGCCTACTCCTGCACCTAATTTCTATGTTTCTATGTTAAATGTTTTAAATGTTTTTTATCACTTTCTTTTTAAAGGGCACATGCCTTGTACTTTTTAAACGGCACATACTGCAGATGCTGATTAAACCGAAGACAGACACAAAAGGCTGGAGTAAATCAGCGGATCAGGCTGCATCTCTGATGAGGAATATGTGATAATAGGAGGAAATAGGTGATATTTCGGGTCGACTTTTTCATTAGCTGCCATGAGGGGAGAAGCGCCTGCACCAAGAGCGAGCGAAAGCGTGGAGAGACGGACAAAAGCAACGTTCATAGAGCGGCGTTGGTAGACATTTCGGGTCGAGACCCTTCTTCAGGCTGATAGTCAAGGGAAAGGGAAACGGGAGATATCGGCATATCTTCCATTCACTTGTCTTTAGTACCGTCCATAGCTCTTGCTCCTCTTTCCCCAGAGTCAGTCAGAAGAGGGGTCTCGACCCGAAATGTCACCTACAAAGATCTTTGGTCACCTATTTCGACCTATGATCGTTGCTTTTGTCCGTTCTGTCCGCGCGTTCTCTCGCTCTTAGTGCCGGCGTTTCTCCCCTCAGACTCCGCCAAACAAACACATACACACACAGCATGTCCGGCAGATCGCTGCGGGCCGAGAGAGAGTAGAGAGGTAGAGGGGGAAGAAAGGGATAGATGGGGAGGGGGGTGTGAGGGGGAATGGAGAAGGGGGAGGTGCCCTCACGCTCCCGGGGCAGCTCTCCCGTCCCTCTAGTCGCCGTGCTTCACGCACACAGCCCCGGCTCCTGCCCTCCCCCCTCTCTCCAGGAAGACGTGGTGAACAATACACGGAGGGCCGGGCCGGGGGTTGCAGCAACGTTTACAAACCTCGGACTCAGCTCACGCCCGTACCCAGGCATCCGTTCCCGCCGCTGGACCTCTCCCTCCCTTCCACCACTCCCTTCCCTTCTTCTCTCCCTTCTCTCCTTCTCCCCTCAGACTCCGCCAAACAAACACACACACACACACACACAGCATGTCCGGCAGATCCTTCCTCTCTCTTTTCCCTTCTCTCCCCTCCCTTTGCCGAAACTCTTCCTCAGACTGATAGGGGGGACTGATAGGACAGTCCGAGGAAGGGTTTCGGCCCGAAGCGTTACCTATTTCCTTGGCTCCATAGATGCTGCTGCACCCGCGGAGTTTCTCCAGCATTTTTGTGAATCCCTAGACCTAGTTCAGTGAGCGTCCACCGAGGGTCACCCGGAGAGGTGACCGCGGAACCTCTCCGGGCGACCCTCGGTGCACGCTCACTGTACTAGGTCTAGGGATTCCTACTCTCCTGGGCAATATACCCTCCCTTTTTTCCAGGACCGAAAATGTCCGATTTTCAGAGCTTTTCGGTTTCCGGAATTTCGGATAAAAGGTTGTGCACCTGTAATAGCTTTTTGGCAATCTGGAAATAGCAATGTTCACCGACCTCACCTCTATCCCATCTGAGAATACAAAAAAAATATTTTCAGTGAAATGCTCATCTTTCAATTTCCCCAGAGGAAATTTTCAGACATTTTTTAGGGAAAATGTCAATAAAATAAAACAATTGAACAGCAACTGATTTTATAGTTCAGCTGCGTACTGAAATATAAGGGAGGTGCATTGTACGAAGAGGAATAGATATTTTTCTTTTACTGATTTGTAATGTTAAATTATGAATGTTAAAGATATATGGCATTAGCTTTGGATCTTGGACAGTTCCCTTGCTCCTCCATACTTTGCTCTTGCCATCACTCTGATATGTTAATCTTCGTCTCATCTGTCCACAAGACCTTTTTCCAGAACTGTGGTTGCTCTTTTAAGTACTTCTTGGCAAACTGTAACCTGGCCATCCTATTTTTGCAGCTAATCAGTGGTTTGCATCTTGCGGTGTGGCCTCTGTATTTCTGTTCATGAAGTCTTTCTTCTTAATTCCAAACAGTTGATTTTGGTAAGCCTACGGTTTTGCTAACAGTTTTATTCTTGTTTCTCATTCTCATAATGGCACGACTTTGGTCCTCATGTTGATAAACAGCAATAAAAGTTTCCAAAGATGATGGAGAGACTGGAGGAAAGACTAGATGTTCCTCTTATACCTGCATTAAAGAGGCATTTAAACACACCTGAGCAATTACAAACACCTGTGAAGCCATGCATTCCAAACATTATGGTGACCTGAAATGGGGAGGGGACTGTATATAAACACAGCTGTAATTTCTATATGGTGAAACCAAAGTGTATAAAAATACCCTTTAATAAAATCTGACAATGTACATTTTAACCACAGGGTATTACAAATCTCATATTGTGGAGTACAGAGGCAAATAAATAAATGAAGGTACACAAAAAAGCTGGAGAAACTCAGCGGGTGCAGCAGCATCTATGGAGCGAAGGAAATAGGCAACGTTTCGGTCCGAAACCCTTCTTCAGACCTTTCGGCCCGAAACGTTGCCTATTTCCTTCGCTCCATAGATGCTGCTGCACCCGCTGAGTTTCTCCAGATTTTTTGTGTACCTTCGATTTTCCAGCATCTGCAGTTCCTTCTTAAACAGATAAATAAATTATGTGTCTTTGTCCCAAACATTATGGAGGGAACTGTATGTCAATAAACCTTTTGGCAATATCTGTTGCATCATTTTGATTGCATATTCTAAAATGCTACTCACATTTCCAATCCAGCTTGCTCATGCTTGTGAGAATGTTGCAACTGCAGCACTTTTGGCTTGTACTCTGTGACCTTTTGTAATTCTGACCACAAATTAATGATAACATCAGCCATTATGTACCATTCAATATTATTAGCTTTGTTGCCAGTATTAACATTTCTTGTGAATGCTACTGCTGTCTTTCGCTATCCTGATCTGGAAGGCTTATACTTGAGAGCAGAAGGCCATTGTTAGTTGTACACGGTTCAATCAATGTGTACCAATTGGAGTTTTTATTTCCCAAACAAAGGTACTTTTCAGTCACTGTTTCCAGGAAGAAAATATGTTCCTTACAAGCAATTTCTACATGGCATAAAGAAGCACTGTTTGACAGATGTTGCAGTGTTCCAAATTGTGTGCATGTTGAATATTGAAATGCTTTCTGGTACTTTATATTCTGTTTTCTCATGCTGACAGACATTATGAAATTGCAGAGGGCTGCAAATTTTGAGAATATGCGAATTTTGCGGATGTGTAAATGTCATACTGAATAGTTCAATAAAATGAAACTTTATCTTTGTATATTAGCCTTAGATTTTGCAGTTTATAACACAGATGGGAAGCGATTGAAAGTGATTAGGTTAGCCATTATTGCAATCAGAACTTTTTTGGCTTTCTTGTTCTTCGAAGCACTTTATATTGGAGATTCTCATATTTAGTAAAATTCTCTAAATTGCTTTATTTTCATTTCACTTATACTGTCTTTAGGTTTATGTTATCTGGCACTGTTTGATGGAGAAGGCGATTGAATCAGGGAGAGAAACCAAACACAGCACAAGATAATTGTATACCTCGTTGTCACCTTCCCCTCAACCAACAATGAACCATTCTACATTTCCTTGGATCATCGTCTGCTTTGATCTGTCCTTTTCACACCTTCCATTCACTTTGTACCCTTCCATATCTCTAGTTTCCCTTTCCCCTGACTCAGTCTGAAGAAGGGTCTAGACCCGAAACGTCACGCATTCTATCTTTCCAGAGATGCTGCCTGTCCCGCTAAGTTACTCCAGCATTTTGTGTCTACGAGAAAATCGAGGCTTATTCACAAATGAGGACCAAAAGACATAGTTCCTAAAATAAAAATAATGCAACAAATTCAAAGCAGCAATTATAGGCAATGGTTATTTTTTGTCAGTGTAGGTTCAATTTCTTCAAATGGGAACTCAATCCTCCTCTTAATGAATTACGGTTTATCTCCAGTGTGGGAATACTTTGAACATGAGTATTTTCTTCCATTGTACACCTTTTAAGCGAAGAAGAAAGAATATTTAGGTTTCTCCTTTTGCCAAATATTGTTCCGATTGAAAGTTGTTGTTCCCATGCACTTACAAATGCGACTTTAACGTTTTGAATGAAACATTGATCCTACTACTTTGAAAGATGGAAAATATTTTGAATTGCAAAACCCGAACCAACCTTTTGTTTGCGGAGCCTTGCCTGAATAAATATGCCAACACTTTAAAGGCCACGGTAATGATTTTTCACAAAATAAAGTTTGTTGGGAATGATTTGAACTTTGCTGAGAAATCAGTCACACTTCTGCCCCGCCTGCCCCACTTTTCGGCTGAGAGGCCAGATCCATTTTGATAGTCACGCATTATTTACATTGAAGGTCTCATTACCGAACAGTCAATCTCCGATGGCGGCTGAAGTAGCTAAATCAAAAAAGAAGTGCTGAAGAGTTAAAAGAGTATTTGGTCCAGTCAAAAGAAACTGAATGGATTATTGTAAAATTGCAAGCCAGAAAAATCATTCTGATCTCGAAGTGGGCCTGTTTCGAGCAATTCTGGAATCTCTGGCTTGGTTCCACTCCAGTTGAATGTATATGCATCCCTTTACCCATTGTATTGGGGAAATATATATCTTTATTTTCACTTCAGTCTGAAGAAGGGTCTCAACCCGAAACGTTACCCATTCCTTCTATCCAAAGATGCTGCCTGTCCTGCTGAGCTACTCCAGCTTTTTATGTCTATCTTTAGTTTACAACCTCAATGTCCCCTAGGTATCTCAAGGTTCCAAGCAAATGACAAGTGGTTGGAACAGTGGTAAAGTACTGCAGATATTCAATGGTGACTGTGAAAATTGGTGACAACTTTTTATTATTGATCCCATGCAGCATTATTATTGATATTTCTTTTATTGAAAAAAAATGCCCTGTAATTACTTTTGGTTATTTCTGTCCTCTTTTTAGTGCTCTCTCTGCCTTTGTCTCTACTGACATGTATTTAATTATCTGTATTTTGTCCAAAACTCTTGCTCACTGCCTTCCTTTATCTTTTAAAGCATCGGCATACAGTACATCTTAATCTTTTGTAGTGCTAATATTCTTGATTTTTATTGCTTCATCGCTGAATAAATCATCACGCATTCAGTACAGGTTTAATGGAAAAAGACAGCTTGGAATACAGGTTCAACATAATCATGATAATGTTTTAAAAATTACTTTGAAATGAAATAAAGGTCTTGGTTTGTCGCATAAAGATGTTTTAAAGTTGTTACGGCTGAATGGCACTGCATTGCATTTGAATAATAGTTTCCTGAAATATTTACAAGAAAATGACATGTAATAAACCGAGCTCACAACTGCTTTTCTGCACAGAGATGTAAAAGTACTTAGAGACTTGCTAAAATATTCACCAACAATCCATTCTTTAAGCATTTAAAATACATTTTACAATGTATTAGTGTGAAAGTGACAGCAGTTATGTGAACAGGGCGAATGGAAAAAAAAATTAAGTGCAGGACAAAAATATGAAAAAAAGATTTCAAGTTGAAATGATTGAGTTTTTAAGAGGTCAGAAGCATTTCTGCACACTGACTAAATTTCAGCCTGTTTCTGAGAATGTTTCTTTAATCTTGTAGCAGTGTCATCCATCAAAACCGAGGCTGTATGTTTGAAGGCTTGTAATAGAATTTCCGCAATGCCCATGTCTCTATCTCATGACAGTTTCAGAATACATGTTATACATGAACAAAACATTTTGCTTTCGAAAGGAAAATCTTGTCTTTTTTAAAAATATTTTTTTAGAATCTGCCCACATTCCATAAGGATATTTTCTCTCTGCTTTAAAGTCTCCATTTGTAAAGCATAACGTTTAATACATTCCTTGCATCTAGAATCTATTGTTTGAAGATCTATGGCTTGTCATCTCTCTGGCGGTTGTTCAGAGGGAAGAAATGGAATGTTCTGAGGCAGCGTGTGGACTCCTGCAGTTATGATTTAGATCAGGTAGAGTGTTTTTACGATATGCATAGTTCTTGAGTGATAGAGATACCAGAAAATGTTGGTATCTTTGTGTAATTATCATCAGCAAAATTTGTGCCATGATTTCTGGTTTATAGCATCTCATTCACGATACATATGGGATCATATGATATTTCCCAAAACATAAAAACAAGTGATCAAAGCATTCATAAAGTTGTAAATCTGTACAGATAGGCACAGCCAATACTTTACAACCTTTCTGCACATTAGACTTTGCATTTAATTGAAAATGACTTTCAAGCAGATTAAAGTGTCCTCTGCTGTAGCACATTGGACTTCAGATTCAGGGCTTAAAACACAGGGAGAAGGGCTAGAAGTAATCCATTGAACTATTTGCACCCGTCCACTGAAGTAAAGGCTAAATCCACTTAATCCACAAGCAGACTTTTCCTCAATTTCTGCATTCCCTTGGTCTGCAAGTGTCCAAATATATATTGATCTTAAGCTTGAATATCATATCAGAATTAGATAATTCTAAACTGGTGTTCTGCAGCCTTCTCCAGTGGGAACTTCAGCAGTCAGGGAGCTGTGGGGATTTAAAAATATTGTTTTTTTATATATAAAAATGGAAAATGGTGCATCATTTTTTAAAGCTACAAAATGCAGAATTTCATGTAACATTCATTCATGTCTTTTATTTTTGTTTTGTTTGCAGTTGTTTATTGGGACATTACTGTTCACAGTTCTTCTGTTCCTCTTGCCAACGACAGCGCTGTATTACCTCGTCTTTACACTGGTAATGAGCTTTGGTTGTACTTCAGTGAGCTTGAATGAGATATTAGTGATACAATTTGTGTGAAAATCCTCTTCCATGCTTTACATCATGCTGCAGCTGTGGTACATGATTCACGCTCTGTCAGACCATGGTTAGAAATGAAGTTATAATGTTGCTTCTTTATGTATTTATGGGGTAGGTTTTACATTCCTTCATAGGCAATCAGGATTGAGAATGAATGACCTCCATGCCATTTCTATGAGTTCTGAGGTGCCTGATGAAGCCCATGCAAGATCTACAGACCTTGGCAGGAAGTACTTGACATGATTAAACACAAAATGCCGGAATAACTCATCGGGTCAGGCAGCAACTGTGGAGGGAATGGACAGGCGATATTTTGGGTTGGCACTCTTCATTAGAGTCTGAAGAAGTTTCCCGACCTGGAAACATCATTTGTCCATTCCCTCCATAGATGCTACCAGTCCCGCTGACTTGATTCAAGATTCCAGCAAGTGCAGTTCCTTGCGTCTCCAGTACTTGACATCGTGCCTGGTAGTTTTCCCTTCCCTCATTTTTGTTTCCAAGAGCTCCTGACAGAAAGTGCAGGTTCTGAATGTCTCTCTGGATGTGCCTTTTCTCATTTGATTGGTCAGGACCAAGGAGTTCCATGAGTCAGTGAAAATGTTGCATTTATTTCCAAAGAGGCCTTAAGAACATTCTTGGAATGTTTTTTTTGTTCTTTTACTTATCTCATACTATGACAGACCTTGGGGTGTTTCTTCATGTGTCTATGGCCAAGCTCGTCAACAAATGTAGTCCTGGGTGGAGCTTGGACATTGCTTTGCTTAGCCTGCCAATGGTTTGGAGGGTTTTGCATGATTGGTGGTACCCATCCACTGCTTTGACTTGTCTATCTGTGTTCCTGAAGCATACAATAGGTCAAAGGACAGTTTAGTTTAGAGATACAGCGCGGAAACACGCCCTTCGGTCCATCAAGTCCGTGCCAACCAGCACACTAACATTATCCTACACACACTAGGGACAATTTACATTTATACCAAGCCAATTAGCCTGCAAACCTGTACGTCTTTTGAATGTGGTTGGAAACCGGAGCTTCCGGAGAAAACGCATGCAGGTCATAGGGAGAATGTACAAACTCCATACAGACTGTAGTCAGAATCGAACCGGGGTGTTTGGTGCTGTAAGGCAGCAACTCTACCGCTGCACCACCGTGCCACCCGTTGCCAATAAGTTTTACAGTAACCAAAAGGTTAGGTGAATTATAACCAATTTATGTTTGTGTCTTGTATTTATTGACAGACCTTCTGCCTTTATTTTCTTTTGTCAACAGCTACGATTGGTGGTGGTGGTAATTCAGGGTTTCATTCACTTGCTCGTGGACCTCATTAACTCTCTCCCATTATACGCATTAGGACTCAGACTGTGCCGTCCTTACGTCCTTGCAGGTATTGTTAAAAGCTGAATTAATTTGGTTTTAATCTGTTAGTAACATTGGCATTGATTATCAAGATGGCGCCCAACCCAAGCGAGTATTTGCCTGCCAGCCACAGAAGCAGATTTACAATCACTCATTACAATAGCTCCACACTTTTAAATCTCTCACTGTAAATGACTCGATTATAATCATGTATTGTCTTTCTGCTGCCTGGTTAGCATGCAACAAAAGCTTTCCACTGTCCTTCGGTACACATGACAATAAACTAAACCAAACTAATTTTGATCATTGTCAAAAGAACGGCATTTGCAAATTATTCCACGCATATTTTTGTCAACACACAGTGATCCATTTCAGTGCTATGCACCAAGAGGATCTACGGAATTCATGAGGTATCCATATCCTCCATATACTAGTCAGATTAAAGAATCCTTATTAAGAATCACCATCATCGAGAGGCACTGCTCAGCTAACCTAGAGTTCCTCTTGGTTAGATGCAGACCGTTCTATCTGCCCAGAGAGTTTACCTCCACTGTTGTGACTGCTATATTCCTCCTGATGCTAATGTTAAGCTTGCAATGAAAGAACTGCATACTGCCATTGGCAAACAACAGACTCACAACCCCGAAGCAGCCTTCAATGTTGCGGGTGACTTCATGACTACAGAGACTCAACACATCCATATTGCAGCGGGAGTTTTCATGCTGTTGAAGTTCCTGTCAGACTTTATCGATGAGATCACAAGTATAATAATAATAATAATAATATCTTTTATTGTCATTGCACGTAAGTGCAACGAGATTTAGTGTGCAGCTCCACTGATGTACAAGAAAGGTAAATGAACTATTGGCTCTTTTGGTTTTAAATTTTGGATGCTGTCGGGCTCATACAAATACCTCTGTTTAGTACATCTCTTGATACAGAAATAATGCAAATTGCAAGATTGGTGTATATATATATATAGATAGATAGATAGATAGATAGATAGATAGATAGATAGATAGATAGATAGATAGATAGATAGATAGATAGATAGATAGATATAGATATAGATATATATATATATAGATATAGATATAGATATATAGATATATATAGAACTCCAAAATTGGGAGTTCCCAATGAATCGGCTCCTGACTCACCAGGTGGTGTTTCCTGCATTCTCTTTCACACACCAGGGTCACGGTTCCTATGCTTCCGTTCATACACCAAGGACCAGTTCCTTCATTTTTACACGCCAGGACCAGTTCCCTCACTCATTTTTACTCGCCAGGCCCAGATCCTGCGTTCCCTTTCACTCACCAGAGTCCGATTCCCGCACTCCCTTTCAGTCACTGGGTTATGATGCCCATGCTGCCTTGAAATCGATCAGGTTCACTTATAAAACATATAAATTCCACCCCCCTCCAACATAAAGGAAGGGAAATCTCAGCACAGTGGAGCTGCAGCGGGTGGGGCCCATTAACAGTTAGCATTCCATAGCTGTCTGTAAATTCCACATTTGAGAACATAGTCAGGAACCTCCCAGACATTCATTTAAAGGAGTAACTACCAGGACTGCTGGCAATTACTGACAAGATGGGACCAAAGAGTTGCTTAGTTCCTGGCTTAAAATATATAATCTAAAAATAATTATTGTGTCCTTTTACTGTTTGGAGTGAGAAGATATTTTTCAGACATTTATCTCTATATGTTTTTGTGTTTTTATCTTCAGCTGGTGTAAAGTTTGACGTATTCCAGAAGGTTGCTGGTAAACCTCTTCACTTGTTGATGCAGGTAAGTTGTCCTGAATGGCCATATTCATCTATCTGTGAGTAAAGCAGAGATATCCTTTTAGAATGGCTCTTTCATGATACGTGTAAGAGGAACTGCAGATGCTGGTTTACACTGAAGATAAGACACAAAATGCTGGAGTAACTCAGCAGGTCAGGCAGCATCTCTGCCTGGGATGTTTGTTTAACTCTGGAACAATAGATGAGAGGGCTTCTGCAATCAATTGTTTTATATCGCAGGTACTATTATCTCCAAGTATAAGCAAAATTCATCCATACTCTCATTTTTGCTTTCTCCAAAGCCACAAACTGAGAAATATTAAATGACACAAAAGTAGACCTGACAATGTCAAGTGAAACAACCTTGTGCATTTGCTTAAGTAATGGCTGCTGTTCTCCACAGATTAATCCGTTGACCTATGGAATGATAATCAAACGCTACAGACTTCCAACCTACAGCTCTTATCCAAAAGACTCCTGGGCAGCGCTTTGTAAGAAGCTGTTTATTGGGAGACTGATTTATCCATGGAAACGCAGAAATGAGAAACAAGACTGAGGAAATGCAGTCAAAGAGGGGAGCAGTCTTAAAGTCCGTGTCCATTTTCCTGCATTACCCCTGGATTGCTCTTTGTTTTAAAAAATGATATGTTTTTTTCTTTTAAATAAGGTTGAATTGCCATATTTGTTTAAGAAAGAAAATCTTTAATATCAGATTTATTTTACTATTACCAAAATTATGGTGTCGAATTGCCAGTAGATAACATAATACTGCTGTTTTTTTAATAACATACAATAAAGATAAAATGTTAAAATATCCCTTAGGATATTAAATGTATCCATGTCTCAGGGTACCGTTCCACATTTTACCTCTTCCATTAGAGCAAACATGCTTTTTTATTTATTGGTTAGGTAGAAGATTTGAAATTTATAAGAATGCACTTCTGTTTGCTGTATGTATGCAACATTATTGCACTGTTTTTAGATAAAATCATGTTTCATTCATTAAGGGAATGTATTTCATTTTTGTATTTAGTAACATATTGGTACTTTAAATGCCCAACTGAATCCTAATTTTCTTTTACCAATTATTCTGAGCCATTTAAAAAAAAATCTAATTAACGCAATCATCTCTCAATTGAATACAGTGGTATAATCTGCATTAATTTTGGAGAAATTGAAAAGGGAAATTCCCCATTTAAAAAATGAAAACTAATATCTGTCAATCTGATATAATAACCATGTGTTTGCCTGCAATGGAACAATCTGACTAAATAGTTTTGCATTTTCCTCACTTCCTTGATTATGATGTTGTTTTCCAGATGTACAGAGAAGGACGACTTAAATGTTACCTTTCTCTACCCATCGCTGTGCCCAAACAATGTTTGTCTTTTTTTCGGGAAAAATACAATATTTTAATAATGCATTTTATAGCACAAACCTGTTACCATGCAATTGTTTAAAAATAACGTGTTCCTTCTCTGCACAACATGATGTCTATAGTTCTTCGCTCTTGCCTGAAAGCTATTTTCCTGGGCCAGTCATAACATTTTCTGGAAGGGGTTATATTGTCTTTTGATCTTGTGATGAATCTAACAGATTGTAATATGAATACTTTCATTGGCCTGGGATTTCCTGAAAGCTCACACTGAAACAATGACATCAGCAATGTTGCTTTTATAATATAAGAAATGTACATCTGAGTTTGCTGGCTTGTTTTTTTTTGTTTTTTTTACTAAAACTCTTCCATAATTCTCATTTGCTAATATACAAAATTGCATGTAAAATTATTGACTCCTAGTAACTATATATCTAAACCTGAAGATTTTGGTACAACAAATTTCTATTTCTAGTGTTTAATGGCTACTTATTTTTCACTTAGTCATACAACTTCAGTTCTTTATCAATGCATGCATCATTCATGTATCAGAATAATTTGTAATTGAAATTGATCATAGTCATACAGCACAGAAAACTATGTCCTCCTTAAACCTATGTCCTCTGGTTCTTGATTCTCCTACCCTGGGTTAAAGACTCAGATCTTCTCTAAGATCACCTCTTTAGGATAACACCTCATCCTTCTGCGCTCCAAGGAATAAAGTCCGAGCCTGCTAAATCTCTCTTAATAGCTCAGGCCCTCAAATGCTGGCAACATCCTCGTAAATCTTCTCTGCACTATTTGCAGCTTAACAACACCTTCCCTATAGCAGGGTGACAAGACTGAACCCAATACTCCGAATGTGGCCTCACCAATGTCTAGGACAACTGTAACAGAACATCCAACAATCAAATCCAACCTTTGTCTTTCCCTGTATGCCCTGGGACAGGAATTTGTTCTCAGTTCCTTATACTAAATGTACAATATAGCAGCTCTGTGTTATACTCCTCTGAGGAAGAATTGCTGTGTCCAATGTGCACAAGATGTTTTACAAACTTCAGTTTTCATAGACTGCGGGTCAGAGGGAATGTGGTACGTTTTGTAGTTTCCAATAGCCTAATTATTGATGATGATTTCCCTTTACCCCACTTATTACATGCCTGGTTGTAACTTCCAGGCAGATGGGAATGAGATTCTCTGGAGGTTTTAGGGTGCAACTCTCCAGTAGATAAATCAGTTTGAATTGTCTGATTTTGTGAAATTACTGACCACATATGTGATCAAATTGATTTTCTGCAGACAATATTACTTTCAGAATTGTACTACCTGGTTTTGTAAAAGTCAAATTGTTGATAAAAATGAAAATTGATTAGCATAGTGAATAAAATCTCTCAATGTCATCTGTATATATTTTATTCTGCGGAAACATATGCATGCACAGTTGTATTAACAGTTTCAAAGGAAATTCACACAACATCAATTGACTTGACACATAATAACTAGCTATTTGAAAGCAGAGTTAGCGTATAAAGCACATGATTTGCATTTTATTACTTTAATCTTGGGGGGGAAAGCATATTTCACATTTCCTTTATTCAATAAACTACAAACTTTTACAGCTTTTCCCACTCTACGATAATCAGTCTGAGGAAGAGTTCCGACCCGAAACATTGTCTCTCCATTCCCTCCATATCCTTCTATCCAGAGGTGCTGCCTGCCCCGCTGAGTTACTCCGGCATTTGTGTCCATCTTCGGTGTAAACCAGCATTCGCAGTTCCAACACATCCTTGTTCTGTCTGTGGAGGGGGTGAGGGGCGAGAACAGGACTGCAGGAATGGGGGAGACATGGGCGAGGGCTTCATCCACAACAGCAGAGGGTAAATAAACTGTTCCTGGATGATTTATATTTTAAATTAACATTTGAAAGTTTCCTTTGCACCAAAAGCTGCAAAACCATGTCAGCAATAAATCAAGTGTTTGCAATAACATTATCTGCTTTTAAGTAGATATTTATGAAAAATTATATTGATGATTTAATGACACTCTGAATCAGTTACAAAATACATTTGAAGATGACAGTTTTTAAATCCTCAAATGGTAATTTCATGTTCTAAAGCTTCCAGCTAAATGATTTGTCGATGTAATTATACTGAGCTGAATTTGCATTCAGTATTGAAAAGCAAAAACTACATCCATGCCCTTGCTTTGCTATTTAATAAGATTGTGACACCTTTTACCTCGGCACTGAAGAGCATCTCCCAAACCTGGGACTCTGCATCAAGTGCAACGGCCATAACTTCACTAACAATAGTAAGGATTGTTACTCTAATGCAGCGTTTCTCAACCGGGGTTCAGCGGAACGCTAGGGTTCCGCGAGAGGTTGCTAGGGGTTACGAGAGAAATAGTGATAAATAGGCTAATTATATGTAAATTCATTTTTGGGTTTAATTTCATATTTGTAAATCTATTATGGAGCACTGGTAATAAGCCCATGCAGTCACAAAGAGAACGTGCAAACTCCACACAGACAGCACCCGAGGATAGGATCAAACCCGGGTTTCTGGTGCTGTGAGGCTGCAACTCTATTAGCTGCACCACTCTGCTACTCTTTCTTAAATGGTGACTTACCTGATGAACCTTTAATAATGATTGCAGGTAGCACCTCATAGCACTGGTGGCCTGGGTTTGATCCTACCCTTGGGTGCTGTCTGTGTGGAGTTTGGATGTGGGTTTTCTCTGCGAGATCAGGGTTCCTTCCCATTTCCCAAGGGCATGCCGGTTGGAAGTTCATTGTCTATTGCAAATTATCCCTTGTTTAGTTGAGTGGCCGGGGAATTGGCAGGTGGGGTTTGTGGGAAAGTTGATGGGGTTGTGAGGAGAAGTGAAAAAGGTGTAGATGGTGCTTCATGGTTAGTGCACAGGTGGTGGGCCAAGGGGGGGGGCTTGTCCTGAGCTGTATGTTATGACTCTTTTTGGAACACACCACACAAATTCTTGGTACACAAAAATGCTGGAGAAACTCAGCAGGTGCAGCAGCATCTATGGAGCGAAGGAAATAGATGATGTTTCGGGCCGAAACCCTTCTTCAGACTGAAGTTTCTCCAGCATTTTTGTGTACCTTCGATTTTCCAGCATCTGCAGTTCCTTCTTGAACACACAAATTCTTACCTTGCGTACATGACTGATTCAGCAATATGGTCAAGATTAATACATTAAACACTGTTTAATTATAGACACAAAATGCTGGAGTAACTCAGTGGGTCAGGCAGCATTTCTGGAGAAAAGGAATAGGTGACGTTTCAGGTCTTCAGAAGTGTCTCAATCCGAAACGTCATCTATTCCTTTACTCCAGAGATGCTGCCTGACCTGCTGAGTTTACTCCAGCATTTTGTGTCTATCTTCGGTGTAAACTAGTATCTGCAGTTTCTTTCTACATTGTTTAATTATAGTTCATTTTAGATCTTAATCCTGCAGTGACTATCTTCTGTAGTTATTTGTATAATTTAGCTAAAATTTAGAAATTAAGTGTTTTACATCATTTTGTGATGACACTCATCAAATGTTGTGAGTTCTGAAAGTTTTAGAATTCAGATACTTGTCACGGCAACATCAGTATCAAGAAATGTTTTCAATCATTACAGAGCAAGGCTTCAAACAGACCTTGAACAGTAGTAGCACACTGTCTTTGTTTGTGCATTGTATATTATTAACACACAGCACTGTGCATTGATCAAGCCAATGAATAATAAAGGGTGTGGCACGCAGGGCTGTAGGTTTGATCTTAAATTCTAGCTGGAAGACTGGGGCTCAATACTTTCATGTAGTCGGTGATGAAAATACTATCTCTCTGGTGGTCTTCCCACGGTGACCTGCGGGCGGCAAATGGAAAGCTAGATTTGATTCTGGCTTCATCTCTTGAAGGATCCCAGTGGAATCACCTCACCCCATCCTCACATTAACAGCAGATGGCTTTCTCTCCGGAGAGCCACTCCAGGGCTCTTAACAGCAAATCTGACTCCGTCTGCACAGCCTGCTTACTCCCTATTAGCATTTTAATCTGTTCATTATTTTTCAAAGCATGCCCGGTAGCCTTCCTTTTAAAGCAAGCTCTTAAAAGGCAACAAAAAGATGATTGTGGTGTATTGTGATGGGAAATACAGCTTAACACGTTATTTAAAAAACAGACTCATATCTGTTTTATCAAAAACACACACGCAAAGAATGTACTGACTACATTTTGTGAGCCCCTTGGGAAATGAAGTGGATGAGCTTCCTTGTAGCGAAGGAAAGCTGACAGAATGGTAGCCCGCGATGGAAAATCGCTTGATGAGCCCTGTTCCTCTAAAACCCTTTCTCCAGAGTGTATTTGCTGCTTAATAGTTTTATTATTACATGAAAAAATGTCAGATCAATCTCACATTCTCTTGGAAAACGGTTTATTGAAAATTTCAACAATAACAACTGGTTTGTTTTGGCCAACACTTTTAAATTGCCAATGTTATTGTGCTGGAGGTAGAGTGTCTCTCAATATCTATTTTGCCAATAAAAAAAAGACTTGTCAGCTGCAAATCTTCCATACAACACCATTACTCTAAAAGGAGAAGGGGATGCCTTCAAATAGTCTTACATTTACAGTTCCTCAACATTTGTACATAAATAGCTCTTTTTTTTAACCCCAATTGCATAATGGTCTCATTTTTGTATTGAATGATCTAACAGTTTATTGTTTTACAAACGATGACAATGCTGATAAATGCCATAAAATCAATGTGGTTTAAATTGAAAATACAATTGAAAATGTTCTTTAAAGAAGAGATTTGAGAAATAGTTAATCATGTGCAGAGTTTTTTTTAAAAAGGTGATATATTAATTCCTTTGTTGGTCAGTGAAGGGGGAGGGGGGGAATAGCCAGATCCCTGCCGGTGTTAGAAAATATTGAAGCAGATGCAGCAAAATATGAAAACATGGGCTAATTCAATCTGACTTGTTCCCTGTGGGGAGTGCCTTGTATCCACAGTATACATCTCCAAAAGGACAATGGAGATCTCAATCTCGCCATTTGGTATCAGGGGAGGTGAACTCGGGTGATATGTAATTTTTGTTTACATTTAGGAATGCATAGTCACAATGGACCCTGTTAGTGTACATGAGCATTACAACAGTGTAGGTAGGTTCACACCAAAGATAGAGACAAAATGCTGGAGTAACTCAAAGAGACAAGCAGTATCTCTGGATCCTTCTATCCAGAGATGCTGTCTGTCCCGCTGTGTTACTCCAGCATTTTGAATCGAACAACAAAGGACTGTTCAGAGTAAGGCTTCATTTTACACTGTTATAAGCTTCAGCTCTGAAGACAGACACGGCAATTGCTGTTCAGAGAGTTTCAATGATTTGTCTGCTATATAAGATTTCAATTGTTTGCTGGTGTTAGCTATAGTGTTAAAGTCAGCTATGCATAGTGGTTCTGGACTGCATAATCAGCTGTGTCCCACCGAATTTATTTCTAAATACCTCAAATCCATCCTATCCCCCCCCCTGATCCAATCCCTCCCCACCTATATCTAAGACACCTCACACGCTCTTCTTCTCCTTCATGACTTCCGTTTTCCAGGCCCCCACTCCTTCCTCTTCACCATGGATGTCCAGTCACTCTACACCTCCATCCCCCACTACGAGGGTCTTAAAGCCCGCCGTTTCTTCCTCGACCGTAGAACCAAGCAATTTCCGTCTACTGATAATCTCCTCCAGCGAGCGGAGCTGGTCCTTACCCTCAACAAATTTTCCTTTGACTCCTCCCATTTCCTCCAAATCCAAGGCGTAGCTATGCCTGCCTATTTGTAGGGTTCGTCGAATAATCCCTGTTCGAGACGTACCCTGGCCTTATCTCCGAACTCTACCTCCACTACATTGACGACTGCTTTGGTGCTACCTCCTGCACCCATGCAGAACTCACTGACTTCATCCATTTCACCACTAATTTCCATCCGGCACTCAAATTCACATGGACCATTTCCGACATCTCCCTACCCAATCAGTCTTTCCAGGTGAGGCAGTTCACCTGCACCTCCTCCAACCTCGTTTACTGCATATGCTGTTCCAGGTGCCAACTTCTCTACATCGCTTCGCCCAACACCTCAGCTCAGTTCGTATTAACCAACCTGGTCTCCCGATTGCTCAGCACTTCAACTCCCCCTCCCATTCCGAATCTGACCATTCTGTCCTGGGCCTCCTCCATTGTCAGAGTGATGCCGAGTGCAAATTGGAGGAACAGCACCTCATATTTTGCTTAGGTAATTTAGACCCCAGCGGTATGAACATTGACTTCTCTAATTTTAGATTTACCTTGTTTTCTCCTGCCTTCCCCTCCCCCTTCCCAGCTCTCCCACAAAGCCTACTGTCTCCACCTCTTCATTTCTTTTACCCACCCCCCACCCACATCAGTCTGAAGAAGGGCCTCAATCCCAAAACATCGCCTATTCCTTCTCTCCAGATGCTGCCTCACCTGCTGAGTTTCTCCAACATTTTGTGTCTACCTTCGATATTTCCAGCATCTGCAGTTCTTTCTTATACAATCAGCTATATAATATCTGTAAATAAATACCTAAAATTGATTGTATGGGAAGGAACTGCAGTTGCTGGTTTAAACCGAAGGGAGACACAAAAAGTCGGAGTAACTAAACAGGTCAGGCAGCATCTCTGGAACAAAAGAATAGGTGATGTTTCGGGTCGAGACCCATCTTCAGCCTACATGATCACACTGTTGTTGTGTAAACTTGTGCTGTACAAAATTGGTTGTTGTTTCCTGCATGACAATGGTAAATAAATCATCGGTTTATCTTTGGTTGTAAAGCTTAGGGAAGTCCCGAGGTCACAAAAGGTGTGGTATAAAGCATGTATTTTTTCTTTCAAAATGTTCGTCTTTTTTTTTTTTTACCATTTCATCAGTGAAGAAGGGTCTCGACCCGAAACGTCGCCTATTCCTTACGCTCCATAGATGCTGCCTCACCCGCTGAGTTTCTCCAGCTTTTTGGTCTACCTTCGATTTTTCTTTCTGCGGAAGGAAGGTAATAATCTCCACAAATGTAATTCTCTTTATTTAACTTAAATAATTAAATGTTATGATTTTATGGGATGTGGGGTCAATGCTGCATGTAAGGCCTGAGTAAATAATTTCTGACCCCTCCAAAGCACAGCAATTCCTTTTTAATGCAAAGAACTCTTGAAAATTCTCGAAACCATTGTGCAGATGATGAATGCACTGCTCTTTGACTGCTGACATGGAAATAACGTTGGTGTATCATTTCCCGAGGCAGAAGGTAGCTGACACATCAACACAGGCTCGTTTCCAGACTTTACCATCTTGTTCCTGTCCCTAACAAATACCACCCACCTAACCCCCTGTCACCAGAGTGTTGCAGTGGAGAATTTTTGTCGGCAAACCATTAATTGCTATTTGAATTTTAAACACGCTTTAATATAAATCCTAATCAAACACTATATTTATTTTATGAATAGCAAGTTCATTTCTCTGCAGGCTCCATAAATGATTAAACAAAGCGAATAACCACATACATATTGTATGGATCGTCACTGGTGAGATTTTGGTGCCAAGAAAAACAACCTACAGACTAACCAGCCCCCAATTCTGTCCCCACCCCATGCACACAAAGGCTGCATTCTATACATCTTTGACCCAAGTCTTGATTTATCACTAGATTTTATATCTACAATGGTTATTAACTGATTTTCATTCAAACGCAGAGAAATATGATAAACTTTATAATATTAGCGAAAAGGAGAGGTTGGACAAACTTGGATTACTTTCTCTGGAGTGTCGGAGGCTGAGGGGAGACTTGATAGAAGCATATAAAATTTATAAAAGACATAAATACGATGGATAGTCAAAACCTTTTTCCCAGGATGGAAATGTCAAAGAGAGAGCATAGATTTATGGTGAGAGGAACAGAGTTTAAAGGAAATGTGCGGGCAGGTTTTTTTTCACACAGAGAGCAGTGGGTGCCTGAAAAGTGCTGCCAGGGGTGATGGTGGAGGCAGATATAATAGTAGCGTTTTAAAAGAGGCTTTTGGATAGGCACATGGATATGGAGGGATATGGAACATGTGCAGGCAGAGATAAGTTTAACTTGACATCATGTCCGGTGCTGACCTTTGTGGGCCGAAGGGCCTGTTCCTGAGCTGTAATGTTCTGTATTTCCCACAAATCTAATAATTATTACCCATAGCAGTAATAACACCATCTGCTTTCAGAATGATTTGGTGAACAGCTTTTTTCCCCTTCATTTATGTTTCATGTAATAAAATCTTGACACCAACTGAGTAAAATAACTAAATCTGTCCCAATATAAACAAGCTTTTTGTGATAGTTAGCTGGTATAGTTGATCATCTCAAATCCTGCCAGATTGGAACTCCAAATGTCACTGTTAAAAGTGATGGATGTTATAATGAGATGTAAACTGTCTTCAAATGCATATATAAAATAGGTGAATAATTAAACATAGGTTTCCACAATGTAACAAATGGTTTCAATAAGTGTATGAAAATGCAATTTTCATTTTATTCAGGTGGATCTGCATTTGCAAGTGCAGCCATCGTTAATATTCCCAATATCTGTTATTTAATACCTAGCTCCATCATATGCAACAGTAATTCACAATGTTAACCACATTTCCCAGTTTTAATCTGTCACCTTGTTCTGTGATTTAAGAATAGAAAACTTAATGGCTCTCAAATCACCACAATCAAGAATATTCAAAGTACAATATTCGTTACTTTAGTAGAATTATCCCCTCTCAAACACTGAGTAATTTACGGCATAAGCTAGTTTGAACAATGTATAGACTATCCTCTGAATTGAACTGATCCAACCATCTTCATAAAGGTTGAGTCAAGACAGTCTAATAAAAGATGATGGTAACTAAAACACATTTTTAATCTTAATCAATTTAATGAGTGCATCTAATGTTCAGCAATGATCAATTTAGTTTGATTGTGGCTGGTGATGGAACATAGAGAATGTTAGTTCTATTTCTCCAGTATTTTGAAATGGCTTCTGTAAGTTGTCCATGTTTCAGATGCTTGTAGGAGGATAGGGATCACTTCTGTTTGATGGACCATGTGTTTAGTATCGGTATTAGGTCTTCAATCATCTCCTCCCACAGCTTGTGCACTGAAGACAGTGATAAATTTCATCACTTTTGTGTGCCTTCACCCAGACCTGGCTCCTGAGAGATGGAAAGAGACCCATGCTTTATTGTGGATCTCGATTGTCACACTGTGCAGTATTGAGCGGTGAGACCATTTTAGCAAAAGATGTTTCTTCCAGAAGTTCATTGTGTGTCAGTTCCACAATCGACATGATCTGAACCTGCGATATTTCAAGAAAAATGTAGAGATCAGCCACTAAGCATGACCTTTCACAAACTCCTTTAAGTATTTGACTTCATTGACTGAGGAACTGAGAAAAAAATCCTCCTCAAATTTGTGGTCCTCAGAAATTCATGACCATTTCATGTGTGCTATGCAAAGATATTAAATGAAAAGCAAATAAATGATAGCTAATTACACCAATCCCTGTGCAGAATGGGGTTGAACAAGCCCTTCGGCCCACCGAGTCCTTACGGATCAGTGATCACCCCATATACTAATCTTATACCACACACTAGGTACAATTTACAATTTTACCAAAGCCAATTAACCTACATTCTTGGACGTCTTTGGAGTGTGGGAGGAAACCGGAGCACCCAGAGAAAACCCATGCAGTCACAGGGAGAACGTACAAACTCAGTACAGACAGCGCCCGTAGTCAGGATTGAACCCGGGTCTCTGGCGCTGCAAGGCAACAGCTCTACAGTGGCGCCACTGTGTCATATTCCTTGCTGCAATGTATGTTGCCTCTAGAAAGCATCTAGCTGGACTGAAGTTTGTTAAAGGAATGGAAAATTATTAATTCTTCATCTCCGCTGGAAAGACGAGATGACTCCAACTTCAGTCATCAAGTTATAGCACACAGGCGATGATTATGTGCCTGCACACCCAAGTTGATGCACAAATTACCAGCATACTTTGTTGCAGCACACTCCAGGTGCAGTATTTAATGAGTTTTCAAAGAGCACTTTTTATAGAGCTAGCAAATGATTTCAGTTATGCAGCCCATTTCCATCCTATGTGTTTGTAGAGGTGTGACTAATATTTAGACGATTGTGTTTAGAAACAGCTGTGTACCTTACGGATTAAGAATACTTGTTTTGCAACCCACTGAGTTCAGTTTAAAATCTTGGGCTTGCCTGGAATTCAAATCTATGAACCTCAATTATGATAAATGTTTTCAAATGTCAGCTAGACTACAAGGTGGAATGCTTGGGGTAATGAAAGCATGATTTAAATCATTCATCACTTTCTTGGATACAGACTGTCTGTTGAAATAATAGTGCAGTATTTGCAGCATCAAAGAGTTGCCTATATATTTTATATTTCCTGTTAAGAAGTTAGACATTCACAACCTGCTACGTGTCATGAACAAAAATTATTGCAGTTAAGGCTTAATAACCATTAAATACAAAGCTCTTAAAAGATACAGGTCCAATTAACCCCACAAATCTGCCCAAAACAAACACGGATATAGATTTTTGTACTTTAGCCTAATTTTCTGTTTCTTCTTGATTGAAATATACAGCATGCAAGCAAGCCCTTCGGCCCACCGAGTAGATGACAATCAGCAATCACCCATTCATACTAGTTCTGTTATAGAATTTTTACGTCCACTCCCTCCGCACGTGGAGCAATTTACAGAGGCCAATTAACCTTCAAACCCGCATATCTTTGGGATGTGGGACGAAACCTGAGCTGCCAGAGGAAACCCACGAGGTCCCTCTGCGTAGACAGCACTCAAGGTCGTGATCACACTAGGGTCTCTCGCACTGTGAGACAGCAGCGCTACCAGCTGTACCATTGTTACATGAACATTAATTTTCATTCATGTACCTTTTACAAGGGGTGGCACGGTTGGGGAAGCGTTAGGGTTACTGCCTTGCCTATGGGTGCTGTCTGTGTCCTGCATGGGTTTTCTCCAGGATCTCCGGTTTGCTCCAACACTCCAAAGACGTACAGGTTTGTAGATTAATTGGCTTGGTATAATTGTAAATTGTCCCTAGTGTGTGTAGGATAGTGTTAGTGTGCGGGGATCGCTGGACGGCACAGACTCAGTGGGCCGAAGGGCCTGTTTCTGCGCTGTATCTTTAAATTAAATTAAACAATATATGACCACCAGCATATAAAAAACAATTTTGGATAAATGCAGAGGAAAGCAAGGATAGGTTTTAAACAAACCCTTCGACGTCTCCAACCCCTATAACCTCATTTATTTCCTGTCCGTGGATACAGTAGTCCTGTTCCTTTAATCAAGTTAAAGAAGGCAATAAAAAACAATTTGTGTAGAAGAATGTATGATGCTCGAGGTTCAAGTCTGAATAATCGACGTGCCAGAGATATGCAAAATCAGCAGACAAATCTGCAAGTTTCAATATCAGAAGCACATATTGACAAAGGGAACTACATGTACCATATTATTTAAGGCTACTTTGTAATATTCACAATGAGATCTCTAAATGACACGACAAAAAAGCTGTAAAGGAAATTTTGTACAGAATACATGAATTTCTGAATGGAAGTACCTATATACTTTTGGTCTTATTGCAATTCATATTGCAGTTCCTTTGAAAAGGTACAAACATAACAGTTGGAGAAAATTGCTACGGGAGGTAAACCATTGATTCAATTTGTGGGAGCGGACCTTAAGAAACTGGATGAGCTAATCAGGCAAGAGTTTGGTTCCATCTCAGGGTTTGTGCAAACCTAACCTTGCATTTCATTCAACAACATAATCATGGCTGGTGCCCATTTGCACAACAGCAACATTATGCAAATCTTTAGCATAACCTGCCTAGCAGTTTTTCTTTTGTGTCCTGATAAAACAGAAGGAACTAGCTCAGATCCTCAGCTAATTAAAACTTCTATTTCAAACTCCCACATTTTGGCATCATTTACAGTATTTCCAATACTGACATTACCATTTTTTCCTTCCTTTTTCAAAAAATGCTTGGCATAAATTGTAGGTAGACAAAAATGCTGGAGAAACTCAGCGGGTGAGGCAGCATTTATGGAGCGAAGGAAATAGGCAACGTTTCGGGTCAAAACCCTTCTTCAGACTGATGTGAGGGTCGAGGGTGGGGGGCTGGCCGGAAGAAGAAAGGAAGAGGTGGAGCCAGTGGGCTGAGGGAGAGCTGAGAAGGGGAGGAGAAAGTAGGGACTACCTGAAATTAGAGAAGTCAATGTTCATACCCCTGGGGTACAAATTGCTTGGCATAAATTATGTTAGTTATAGCCTCTGATGTCTGCAGGCTCCATTTGTCTTTATTCCTACATTACGTCAGTCTGGCCTGGGTTGTCTTGTAAACAACTTCATAATCTGCTGTATTTCACAATAGCCTTACTTAAACCAGTTCCATTCCTTGATATTATCTTTCCCACACTATACCCACAGTCCCCATCTCAAGCTTTAGCAAATCCTTAAATATAACGATGGTCCACAAAAATCTCCAAAGGAACTTACATTTTCTTCTAAATGAATAGATTAAGCATTAATTATCCACCAAAAATCATGTGTCACAGGAAAAATCTGAAAATCCAAAACAGTTTTAACTAGTAACTGAAATATATTAAGTTTAGTTTACAGAAACAGCATGGAAACAGGCCATTCGGCCACCCATTGATCACCCGTGCACACTAGCTCGGGCAAATTGTCCCTAATATGTAGGGAGTGGATGAATAAGTGAGATAACATACAACTAGTGTGAATGGGTGATCGATGGTGGATTCAGTGGGCTGATTGATCTGATTCTATGCTGATCCTTTAATTGGCTCTACCAAAACACAGACATTCTTCTGTGCCTATAAGGACATGTCAATGCAGTACCTTGCAGATTCCAGGCAGTTTTTGAATTCTCCCAATTTGGCTAGCCCTTGCTGTCTCCTCCCCTTCCTTAACCCTCTAGCTGTCTCCTCCCACCCTCCCATCCGCCCGCCCTCGGGCTCCTCATCTTCCTCCCCTTTTCCTTCTTTCTTTCCCCCCCCCCCACCCCCCATCAGTCTGAAGAAGGGTTTCGGCCCGAAACGTCGCCTATTTCCTTCGCTCCATAGATGCTGCTGCACCCGCTGAGTTTCCCCAGCAATTTTGTGTACCTTCGATATTCCAGCATCTGCAGTTCCCTTTTGAACAGTTTTTGTTATCTCCCTGGCAGCCATATTCTTTGGCGCACAAGTACCAGGGCAACATACTATAGCTTCCTCCTCACTGCAAACACCGTTGCTAGTTATGAATAATTGATCATAGGAATTGCACTCAAAATGATGCGAATAAATTTAAGAAACACAGAGGCAGCTTTGAAATCACCTGTGAAAAATACCCAAGAAACCAAAATAATGTATTCATTCAGCTTTGGATAATGAGCAGTATTTTACAAAGAGTTGTTTTTCAGTTGAATTGAAATAATTTTTCTGCAGATTAGAATGTGTTGATTAGGTTGTCCAAATAAATAGCTGATAGTTAAAAATTTAAGAATAGGAAATAAGAAATGTTAAAATATACCTGACAAAAAATATTAATCGGTGAAATCTGCTGAATTTCCTCATCACCCAGCTGGATTTTGCACATCACAAAGATGTCCAGAAAATGCAACAATCCATAATGACAGCAAGAGTGAGGAAATGTATCATGCCTTTCATAATCAAAATACATTAGTAGAAACCAGTAGTTATGTCAAATATTTTGGCATACATATTTGCCTATAAATATCTCAGCAGCAGGATTCCAAGTAAGATTTCTCAGCAGCAAGATACAAGCAAGATTTCATATTTTAATAAACAATGATTAATACTGAAACATCCTGTTATGGCAAACAATTATAAAATGAAAATCAAGAATTTATGTTTCTATTACAAATACAGGCTCTGAAGTAAAAGAGCAAGGACCTTCTGGACCAGTTCAGCAGGTGAAATCTGATATGAAAGATCAAGAGGAAGTAGTGGTGAATTTTTGAAGTAAGATCAGAAAGTAGATGTGGCAGCAGAGATGAGTACAAAATATAATCGAAAGTAATAGAAATTGTGATTTTAAGCAGTTACATTTATAGGTAATAATAAATAAAATATCTTCCATTTTGGTGATGGCGTTAGATTATACTAAAAACCAAATGCTATAGAAGTCTCGGGAGAAAGGGAAATAATACACAGCAATTATTTTTGTAAATGCCAGAAAGTGGAGAGATAAATTAAATTTCAAATTTGTGACTTTTGTCAGAGCTGCAAAATATAGTTTAAATCAAGTAAAGAGGCAAGGATAGAGAAGAGCAGATCCTGAATAAAAGAGGCCTGAGACAGGGAACAAGGTGCGGTGATTAAGTGAAGAGCAGAACCATTACCATCACTATTATTGGAAAAGCAAATGAGAGCATGGTTTCTGATCTAAATTGTTACATGCAATATTGTAACATGAAGACTGTAATTTGCCTAATTGAAAAGTGAAGTGTCGTTCTTCAAGCTTCTATTTAGCTTCACTGTAACAGTGGTAAGACAGTTAGAACATGAAGGAATGGAGTATTAGAGTTGCAAGCAATGGAATCTCAGCATCACACACATAGATCTGACAGAGATAATTATCAAAGCAAATACTCAACCTACCTTTGGTCTCCCTAATCTAGAAGCACAATCATCACATCACGTGTAGTAAATACAACACGGTAAAACATAGCATATGTGCATTGCTATTTTTTAACCCTGAAGGGCTGTTTGGGGTCCAGATGGAGAGAAGGAAGTAGGTGAAAGGACAGGTGTTTCATCCCCATTATTTGCATGAGAACGATACCATGGGGAAAGGGGAAGCAGGTGTTAGGGATGATGAAAGAGTGCATCAAGATGCACAAATGAATGATCCCTTTGAAATGCAGAATGAGAGGGATGGGGAAGATGCATTTGTTAATGGTGTCAGTCTGGAAGTGATGAAAATGATGGACGATGATTTGCTGAATGTGGGGGCTGGTGGGGTGAGAGGCGAGGGGAATGCTGTTGTGGTTTGATTGAGATGTGCAAGGGCGAGAGCAGAGTGAGGGCAATTGGATGGTCACAGTTAATTAGTTGGAGGATGGATGCCATAGTAGCCTATCTCCTAGAAATGATGCACAGAAATATAAGAAGATAACTTCAGAAATGGATAAATATAAAAGCATAGATGGTACGATAGGCACTATTGATCTATAATAATTATAGATCTATAATATATTTAAATGCCAGAATTAATTCAGTAACAAGAAAACAATCCTTCTTTTTATACATAATGTGGTCAAGAAGTCATCTGTTTTATACAGATGGACCTGATGATGGTAGGAGGTGGCCGATTCGGATGTCCAAGCCGCTGAGGATGTCCTCCAGTCCTGACGTCGGACTTCCATCACCCCGGCGAGCGGGCCTGAACATCAGGCTGCCTGTAGCGGCGACAGCGGGGGGTTCGGGAGCCCCCCAACCACGGGAGGACAACAGAGGAGGATGACTGAATTTTGGAGCCTTCCCTCACAGTGGGAAACTTTGATCCCGCTGTGTGGGGATGTCTCTGTTAAAGACTATCGTGTTCTGTGCTCTTTATTATTCGTATGGCTGTATAGCAACCTCACATTTCACTGTACCAATTGGTACATGTGACAAATAAATGTATCTTGTATCTTGTCTTTTCGTCTTTTTGTTATTTTTAGTGTGTTTTAAAAGGTTTGTGGTAATGTTCTCTGGTTTGTTTTATGTGGGGGGTGGGGGAGGGGGTCGGGGTTGGGGGAAACTTTTTTTCAATCTCTTACCTTGCCAGAGATGCAATTGTTTTCCAGATCGTATCTCCAGTCGCTCTGCGGCTTAACATCATTGAGCTGGCGGCCTTGTTCGAGACTGACTGAGCCCCTTGCCTGGCATCGACACTTCAACCCCGGCCTGCGGAATTCAACATCGAGGAGCTCGCAGTCTCGGGTAGAGACTGATGTCGGGAAGCTCCAAAGTCGCAAGAGGTTCAACCAGCCCCGATCCAGGGTCCGATCGCCCGGCGCGGGGGAGCTGAGATCTCCCCAATGCGGGAGATTGGTCGCCCCAATGTGGAGGGCCCGACCGCCGGCTACGGAGGCTAAGATCGTCCCGTACTGCCACATTAATATTTCATTTTCTGATAAACCAACTGCTTTTTAATTAATTGTTCCACACTTAAAATGAGAGTTTTCTTTTATTTTCAATTTTGTTTTGTATACCACCATTGCAGTTCCTCGTTTCTCTCTTCTTGTTGTCACTCATAGCTCCATGGGGTGGTATCCCTTCCCTTGTTTTTTTTAGGGTGTTCCTTAATGTCCAGCAGAGGAAGAACTATAGAGTGTGGAAAGACACAAAATGCTGGAGTAACTCAGCAGGTCAAGGGAGCATCCCTGAAGGACATGAATAGAAGGCGTTTCGGGTCAGGATCTATCTTCAGTGCGTCTGAGTCTGAAGAAGAATCCCAACCCAAAACATTACCTATCTATGTTCTCCAGGGGTGCTGCCTGACCTGCTGAGTTAACCCAGAATTTTGTGTCTTTGTGCCTTTTAAAAAAAAAATTCAGCATTGCGGTTCCTTGTTTTTTCACTTCTTCTCTCTCACATAGCGCCCTGGGGTGATATCCCTTCCTTTGGCTTTTTTTTAGGGTGTCCCTTAATATCCAGCAGAGGAAGGACTATAGAATGTGGAAGTGCTGGAGTAACTCAGCAGGTTAGGCAGCATCTCTGGAGAACATGGACAGGTGTTTTTTTTTTCCACAGGCCACCACCCATTCCTTCTCTCCAGGGGTACTGCCAGTCCTGCTGAGTTACTCTTAGCATCTTGTGTCTAACTCGTGTGTCTAACTAGATAGATACAAAATGCTGGGGTAACTCAGCGGGACAGGCAGCATCTCGGGAGAGAAGGAATGGGTGACGTTTCGAGTCGAGACTATTCTCCAGACTGAAGTCAGGGCAGAGGGAGACTCAGAGATAAGGAAGGGTAAGGCGTGAAAACGAGACAAAGGGGAAAAGAGACCAAGGAAAATGGAGAATAGATTATTGTTAGCTGAGAGAAGGCAACAACAAAGCAAACAGAAATAAAATGTAATCGGAGGCAGTCAGACTGGTCGGAGAACTGGGAAGGGGGAGGGATAGAGAGAGAGGGATGCAGAGATATCGAAGGGTAAGGTGTGAAAGCGAGACATCAAAGAGGACGTGGATCCAGGAAATGTAGATCATTGTTAACTGGGGGAAGGTGAAAACGAAGCATACAAAGATAATATTTAATCAGGAACTAGGATGGGGGGAGATGTAGAGAGAGGGAAAGCAAAGGTTACTTGTAGAGAAGTCAGTGTCCCTACCGCTTGGTTCTTGGTTTCTTGGTCCTCCAAAATATTCCAAATGGAATTTAAACTGGAGGTGGTGAAGGGAGGGCTTAAGCCAGAAAGGGTTATTGGGAAGAAAGAGCTACTTTAAACTTAGTTGCATCTGGTTGGGTAACTATAGTTGGGTG
Source organism: Amblyraja radiata (assembly GCF_010909765.2). Classification (NCBI taxonomy): domain Eukaryota; kingdom Metazoa; phylum Chordata; class Chondrichthyes; order Rajiformes; family Rajidae; genus Amblyraja; species Amblyraja radiata. The sequence goes on along the minus strand of NC_045977.1, from coordinate 34,772,680 downwards.
GAGATTATTCCATGCTTTAATTGTGCGGGGGAAGAACGAATTGCTGTATGCATCTGTCTTTGTAGCTGGGATCACAAATTGGATCGAATGCCCTGGTCTGCTCCTAATTGGTTTGGGTTTGGTGTAGGTCTTGTAGTCTATGTCGAGCTGACCATTTAACATATTGTAAAATTGCTTGGGTGTAAGTTGCTCAAGCGAAATATGAGGTGCTGCTCCTCCAATTTGTGTTTAACTCGTGTGTTAAAATGGAAAAGCCACTCACTTGGCGACGCTGCCTGCCTGCCCTCCCCCTCACTGCCGCCAATGATCTTTGCCGCCTCCGCTGCCGCCGCCTCCAGCCAGCTTGGCCCAGCCCTCGTGACCACACCTAGCCAATCAGACGCCGGCACTACGTCATGCCCACCCAACCTCAGCCAATGAGAGCGCGGCTTGAAAGGAGGTGCGTAGAGAGCGCGAGCTGGAAAACAACACTGCGCTGTCCGTCCGTCGACTGTCAGTGATCGATCGTCGGTTGGAGCCGGCAGTGGAGCCAAGCTGCGGAGGAGACCACCGCGAAATATTTACCTCAGAAAAAGTGTAGTTGCAATAGCGTTAACTCGGGGAGGGAGTTATTAAAGTTTTCCGACGAGGTTTACCTCAGGTTTTCCGCGGCGTTTGGCCCAGGCGGTGTTCGGAGGCCTCGCCGAGCGTCGCCGACTTTCTCTCCCTCCCCCCCCCCACCCGGGGGAGGAGGGGGTAGGGATGGCCGTGAGCTCCCGCCCCACCGACGCCCGACTGACCGTGGGATGAATCACACAGCGGTGTGTTGTCGTCGTATCACGGAGGATGACGGCGGTGCCGAGCCAAGGGAGTCCGGTCAAAACCTACGACTACCTGCTCAAATTCCTGCTGGTGGGCGACAGTGATGTGGGCAAGGGAGAGATCCTGGAGAGTCTGCAGGATGGAGCCAGCGAGTCTCCCTACGCCTACTGTAATGGTAAGGGAAACCTCGACCAGGCACTGCAGCCTGTGGAAATCCGGGTGTAGGAAGTTGAACACGAAACCTTGGCGTTTAAAACCATTGATATTAACTCTTGGGTAACCAAAATGTGTTCTCCTTGAATCTCAAAATAAACCCTTTTACCGATTTTGTTTATTATTAGAACGAGACCAGAGTGTAAACATCATGAATGGATCAAATAATTCAGTTTTACATTTTCAGGACTAGGTATCTGCTGATTTTTTTAAAAAACTTTATAAATCGTGCATTACAGTTGCCTGAATCACTTTAAATCCAGAGAAGAACTGTAACCTTGGCAGAAAACATGTTCTAAAACGGCATTATCAAATAACCCGTAATTATGAAACATTAAAGCTTGATCACTCGAATCTCTTGAGAGCATTTTTTTTTTTCTGCAATAGTCATGGATTTCTTTAAGAACAAATTTTAACTCTGGATCTAGTATAGGGTGGTATTTTTTCCCCCCTATAGAAAGCAGTATATGTATTTTATTTTAAAAAAATAAAAAAATTACTGCTCCTGGTCTCCATATACAGAATCAAGCTTATTGTATTCTGTGTTATGTAATGTGGACTGACAGCTATTTACCTTTCCTCATTTGTTGTCAAAACAGTTGCTGAGATTGCTTTTGCCGTTTAATCATTGGTTTCAGAATCCTGCTTTCGCTTTTTGAAGGTGACTTTCTTGCAATACTTGCTTCATTGTTGGATACCGTGCTGAACACCAGGAAAGTGAAGGCAAATACATTTCATACCTTTTACTGATGATGGATGTCATTGTGCTGATACTTCCAGAGCACTTGGTTGTAGTGGGACAATTATTGTTGTTAAGATAATATTGATAGTTGATGTCATATCTTTGTAATTGCCACAACAATGACAGTCGGATCAGAATTGATCAAAATAAAATGGAAACTGTGGAACAACAAACACGTTTATTTGTTTGGCGGCAGAAGATAGAAATGTTAGCTTTTGTGGAAGGTCACTGATCTGATCTTTTAACTATTTCTCTCAATACACATGCTGCCTGACGAATTGACTATTCCCAGATTTTAATTTAATGTTGTATACTTATCAGGGAAGCAAATAGTTATTTGATGCACTTGCAATCTATTAAGCAGCAGTAAATTTACAAATTTAAAACTGCTGTTAAATGTCTTGTAAATGGACTAAAAGTTCCAGATGGTGATGGACAAGTGCTGGATGTCAAATTGCAAGATCATCTACACATTTTGTCCATTTCTTATTTTGTCTGTTCAGCGGGCACCTTTGATCTTGGGTAAATTGCTGCAAATGAAGATCATGGGTAGTAAAGCTGTTTGTTTACTTTTTGTGGACAGATGCTATTTAATTTATACATAAATCAAATATTTTCAATAGTTTTGACATGTCTAATACAATGAGACTATGAATATTATTTAATGTACTTGCTCTGTGGAGATCATATTTCATCTGTTTGGCATTGAATGTTATTGGTATATTTCTTGTTATACAAACAATTGGTGTCATTTTGTTGTAGGTGGCCCATTGTTATACTCCTCCCTCTTTGAGGACAATACAATGTAAACACATACATATTTTGACAACTACTGTGGTTGTGGAACAGAAAGAATTTAAGAAAATGTGGAGTCTGCCCGGGTGTGCCCTATTTCTTCTGTCATCTCAAACGCGTAGGTTAATTGTTTGCCTCCCAGCAAGGGTAGTAGGAACGTTGCTGAGAGAGGATGTTAATGGGCATACGCGAGAGAATGGATTGCAGGAAAATAAATGGGTGAGTGGGATTTCCCCCGAGAGCCAAGAATAGAGTTGCTCTACCGCTATGCCACCATGCTGCCCTTAGATCCTTTTTTTAATTAAAAAAAAATTGACATGGATCCATTTTCTGTTGCTGATTGTTTTCTGTTGTACATTAGGTAGAAAACGTGTTATCTGGAGCTCACAATCCAGTGCATTGGGAGTGTACACCATCACCATAATCATCTGCCTTTATTTGCTTGCATCCAGCTGAAATTGGTCGCATGTAACCTATTGCCTTCAACATGACTTGGGTGACATTTTAGAACCAGAATGTCATCCAATGTGATCAAATGAGAATAAAAATAATTAATGAAAATAAAATCAATTAATCCCGATATCCTAAAAACTTTTTTCAAAAAAGTCGATTCCATTGTTACAAGTTTTATTTGGGATTATAAGAATCATAGAATAAGTAAAAAACATTTATATAAGTCAAAGATAAATGGAGGGTTGGCTTTGCCAAATTTCTTGTTTTATTTCTGGGCAGTCCATATTAAAAACATGAATTTCTGGCTGGAAGAAATGGATCAACAACCAGATTGGTTAAGGATGGAAAAGGAAGACTGTTTACCTTTTGAAATTGGTCCGATTATATTTGCTCCCACAAAACTGCACAAAAAAAACTATAAGGAAAACCCCTTAATACATAGTGGCATACGAATTTGGAAACAATTTAAAAAAGCTTTACAATTGAATAATATACCACTATGCCTTCCCATTGTAAATAATCCTTTATTCAAGCCATCCTTATTGGATAAAGGTTTCACACAATGGAAACATTATGGAATTAAAAAGATTGGACATCTTTATGGGAAAGGCACTTTTCTTTCATTTCAAGAGTTACAACAGAATCATGGACTGCACTCAAATAACTTCTTCAGATATCTACAAATTAGAGATTATGTTAAATCTAATACACAAGTCTACAGGACTAGGGAACCAGAAATCCTTGACGAATGTTTGAACAAGCATCCTAACACTGAAAAATTAATAGCTTATATTTATAACACCCTCCTAAACAACGAGGTACCACCGATGGAACCATATAGATACACATGGGAAAATGAATTGGGTCATCCTATAACGAAAGATATGTGGGACGAAAGTTTACAACATATTCATCAATGCTCGTTAAATGCCAGACATGCTTTAATACAATTTAAAGTCTTACATAGATTACACTACTCCAAAATAAAACGAAATAGAATCTTCCCACATATCTCTCCTATTTGTGATTAATGTCTACATCTAGAGGCTAATTTAACACATACGTTTGCAAATTGTACAAAAATGAAACATTTCTGGACTGATATTTTTGAAATAATTTCAGGTTATTAATACTAAACTGGATCCAGACTCAAAATTAATAATACTTGGAATATCAGAACAAAGTTTAACACTCACAACAAGCCAAAGAAATGTCATGGACTTAGGACTTTGGTGCCAGACTGCAGTGTCTAAGCAGGTCAGACAGCATTTCTGGAGAAAATGGATAGGTGATGTTTCGAATTGAGACTTTTCTTCAGACTGGAGGGGCGGAAACAAAGCTGGAAAAGAGTGAGGGGTGGGGGGGGGGAAGGGGAGACACGCGGTCTGGTATGTCATAGGTGGTTGGTTACAGGTGAGGGGGAATAAGGCTCTGGACCCAAAAATTATCCATGTCCTACACAGATGCTGCCTGACTAGCTGAGTTACTCCAATACTTTGCCATAAGGGATAGGAGTAGAATTAGGCCATTTGGCCCATAATCTACTCCACCATTCTATCATAGCTTATCTATCTCTCCCTCTTAACCCCATTCTCCTACCTTCTCCCCATAATCTCTGACACCTGTACTAATCAAGAATGGAGAGAAGAGGTATTTCTGGTAAACTCCAGCGAGTACAGGCCCATTGCTGACAAACGCTCATCATAGGTTAACCTCATTCCTGAGATCATTCTTGAAAACCTCCTCTGGACCCTCTCCAGAGCCAGCATATCCTTCCTCAGATATGGTGTTCAAAATTGCTCATAATATTCCAAATGTGGCCTTACCAGCACCTATAGAGCCTCAACAAACATCCCTGTTTTTGTATACAAGCCTTCTTGAAATAAATGCTAGCATTGAGTTTGTTTTCTTTACTACAGATTCTACTTTCAGATTAACATTTTGAGAATCCTGTCCCTGTCTAACTGTTTCGTAAACTTTGGAATTGTCCCTGCCTCAACTACCTCCTCTGGCAGCTCGTTCCACACACCCACCACCCTTTGTGTGAAAAAGTTACCCCCAGTTTCCTATTAAATCTTTTCCCCTTCACCTTAAGCCTATGTCCTCTGGTCCTCGATTCACCTATTCTGGGCAAGAGACTCTGTGCATCTACCTGATCTATTCCTCTCATGATCTTACTCACCTCTATAAGATCGCACATCATCAAGGAATAGGGTCCCAGTTTACTCAAACCTCTGCCTATAGCTCAGATCCTCTAGTCCTGACAACATGTTCATAAATCTTTACATTTCCTTAAATTATCAATTCTAAACTGTTAGAGATTGGTGGGCAAAATATCCATGTACTCTCCATGATGTTTGGGACAAAGGCCCTTCATTTATTTATTTGCCTCTGTACTCCACAATTTGAGATTTGTAATAGAAAAAATCGCACGTGGTTAAAATGCACAGTGTCAGATTTTATTAAAGTGTATTTTGATACATTTTGTTTTTACCATGTAGAAATTACAGCTGTGTTTATACATAGACCCCCATTTCAGGTCACCATAATGTTTGGGACACATGGCTTCACAGGTGTTAATGCCGCCTTAATGCAGGTATAAGAGAACTCTCAGCACATAGTCCTTCCTCCAGTCTTTCCATCACCTTTGGAAACTTTTATTGCGGTTTATCAACATGAGAACCAAAGTTGTGCCAATGATAGTCAAAGAAGCCATTATGAGACTGAGAAACAAGAATAAGACTTGGAGACATCAGCCAAACCTTCAGCTTACTAAAATCAACTGTTTGGAACATCATTAAGAAGAAAGAGCACTGATGAGCTTACTAATCGCAAAGGGACTGGCAGGCCAAGGAAGACCCCCACAGCTGATGTCAGAAGAATTCTCTCTATAACAAAGAAAAATCCCCAAACACCTGTCCGACAAATCAGAAACACTCTTCAGGAGTCGGGTGTGGATTTGTCAATGACCACTGTCCGCAGAAGACTTCATGAACAGAAATACAGAGGCTACACTGCAAGATGCAAACTACTGATTGGCTGCAAAAATAGGATGGCAGGGTTACTTACTGTTTGCAAAGAAGTATTTAAAAGAGCAACCACAGTTCTGGAAAAAGGTCTTGTGGACAGAGGAGAACAGATTACCTTATATCAGAGTGATGGCAAGAGCAAACTATGGAGGAGAGAAGGAACTGCCCAAGATCCAAAGCATACCACCTCATCGGGGAAACAACGATGGTGGGGGTGTTATGGCCTGGATATGTATGGCTGCTGACGGTACTGGCTCACTTATTTTCATTGATGGTACAACTGCATCCTGAAGTCTATAGACTTACCCTATCTGTTCAAGTTCAAACAAATGGCACAAAACTCATTGGGAGACAAAAATGCTGGAGAAACTCAGCGGGTGCAGCAGCATCTATGGAGTGAAGGAAGTAGGCAATGTTTCGGGCCGAAACCCTTCTTCTCCTGAAGAAGGGTTTCGGCCTGAAATGTTGCCTATTTCCTTCGCTCCACAGATGCTGCTGCACCCACTGAGTTTCTCCAGCATTTATATCTACCTTTGATTTTCCAGCATCTGCAGTTCCTTCTCAAACCTCAAAACTCATTGGCCGGCCGTTAATTCTACAGCAAGACAATGATCCCAAACATACTGCTAAAGCAACAAAGGAGTTTTTCAAAGCTAAAAATTGGTAAATTCTTGAGTAGCCAAGTCAATCACCTGATCCGAACCCAATTGAGGATGCCTTTTATATGCTGATGAGAAAACTGAAGGGGACTAGCCCCCAACACAAGCATACTTTTACACTTTATATTTGGTGTCCACCATAACAAACGTTACATGAAATTTAGAAAGTAATTTTATTCTAAAGTATGATAGCTGATTTCTTCACTTTTGCTGTTTTTCAACATACAAACGTACGTTCTTGCTATAAACATGGAGTATGTGACCAAATGTGACATAAAAATGGCCTTTATTAAAATCTGACAATGTGCACTTTAACCACATGTGATTTTTTTTTTTTTCCTATTACAAATCTCAAATTGGGGAGTACAGAGGCAAATAAATACATGATGGGTCTTTGTCCCAAAAATTATAGGGCACTATATAATTTAAGTTCTGTCAATGGCCTTGCCCTATTAAAAAATGTATTCCTGGTATCATCTGTTAGAATGTTAACAGGCAGAGGAGACAAGTACGTTAGAGAACTGTATACAAAAGCCAGTGATACTGTGCATGTATTTGCCCATGAATCTTTTTTTCCTTTTGAGAGTTCAAATTTATACAGTGAATGGCAGGACTTGTATAAAGCATACAGTTTAATCATGGAGTGCAAGTCTGTAGCTCCCTGCCAGGGCATTGAGTACAAAAGTCAGGAAGTCGTGTTGCTTCAGTAAAGAGGTTGGATTGAGCCATATTTGTAGTATTGTATGTAAATATGTTCACCACATTACAGGAAGGATGTGTGAGCTTTGGAGAGAGTGCAAAAGTTCAACAGGATGTTGCGTACCTCTATGAGCAGAGGTTAGACAAACTTGGATTGTTTTCTTTGGAGTACAGGATGCTAAAGAATGACCTAATAAAAGTATAAAATATTATGAAAGACATAGATAGGGTAGATAGTGTCTTTTTCCTGGGGTGGAATGTTCAAATGCTAGAGACAATGGATTGAATATGAGAGGGTAAAAGTTTTAAAGGAGATCCATAATACAAGTTTTCTTGCATGATGGAAGATGCCTAGAATGCTCTGCCATTAAAGTAGTGGAAGTGGGTATGAGAGCAGCATTTAAGAGGCAGTCGGTGAAGAAGATGAGTGGGTTTAGAATGTAGGGATATAGATCCTGTGCTGTGAGACTAGTTTAAATTGGCATGGTGTTTGGCTTGCTCATTCCTCAACCTATCATTTGATTACATTTAATATCTAAAAATCCTAACAAGAAAACATGCATGCCACTTTAGGGTAGGGAATTCTAAAGATTTCCACCATTTTTAAGGTTAGTAGGGAGTAAAATTTTGTTTACACAAAATTCTACGTGAGTGATATTTCAGAAGCTTTTGGATAGGGATATGGAGGGATATAGATCATGTTCAGGCTGAGTTTAACTTGGCATCGAGTTTAACACGGGAACTGGGGGTCAGAGGGCCTGTCCTGTGGGGTGCTGTTGTATGTCTAACCGAGCATCCTGTGACTAGTTCTAGAGTCTTCAGCTGGCATCATACTTATGCACATTGTCAGTCTGTCTCAGAATCTCTCTTAATAAAATCACCTCTTGTTCTGTACCTAAGTGAATTTAGGTTTATCTTAATTCCCTGTCTTTTGATTTTAAAGCAGAATTTAATGGCGCAATTAGATTTAAAGTAAATCTTAATGATTTTCATCGATACAATTGTAAAATATTTTGGGATTAAGTTGCAATTTAGGCTTTTATCCTATGGGTGGAAATATTCTTGTTTAAAAGCAAATTCTGTCCCAGGGAAACAAATTTGCCCCGTGGCAATAAGCTCCTTTTAAAATTTGGACTAACAAAAACTGCAGCCTGCTGCATGTTTTTAAACCTCTAATCATCAGTACTATTTAAGGACATATATGACATAACCACACTTGACATGTGCAGGTGTTTGCTCATTAGTCATCGAGACAACCCTGCTCCTATATCAGAAAAATACTACTTGAAATGGGAAACAGAAATCTATTAACGTAATGTTTCCTTGAATTCATTTATAGTAAATCATTTTTCATTTTTAATCCATAAAATCTGCACTTTAGTGTGTACGATGGCTTGGTGATCTCAATATACCTGCACAACTTCCTGATGGAAAAGGAAAATAAAGATTCGGCTACTTTTTGTGCATAATTATATGGTATGTTATCCAAAATAGTCAAATGCATGTTACATTTAATTTGATACTGAACCATGAGGGAAATACTATGGGAGGTGACCAAAAACTTGGATAGAGATAATTTTTCAATGGAAATTGAACAGGGTTTTTTAAATTATCCAAATTTATAATTTGGTTGTTACTTAACTGTGCCAGTGATTTGTGAGATGATGGGTAAATAGAATTTTGTTTGAGTTGGGGAAAGTCCCAAATAATTTGAATGATCTCGTTTTTGGAGCATAAACGAGGGAGACTCTCTACAGGAATAGTCTGTTGATATAAACAAAGCAGATTTTATCTCAATAGTAGATCAACTGGGGTGTGTGCCGTGATGCTGTGGCGAGGAGGGAATAGAAATAGGCAATGACAGTGAGATTTTATACAAGGTATCTTCTAGCCATTTGGCATCAAAGTTGTGAGGAGTTATTTGTTTCCAATTGTGAATGACAGGACACTTTTAATCGTATTCTGCCCAATAACAAACGTTGGAGCAACCACAGAGTCAGTGAAGTAATGCTGGATATCATATCATATATGGGTAAAGACTGATTGTTTATGCAAGATGAGAAAATGGATGGATCAAACAATACATTCTTTTGTAATGGAGGGATAATACATCAGATGAAAATGTGTGGAGATCAGAGCTATTGCAGGTAGTTTTCTGGCTGGATGTAAATTTAACAAGGATGGTGTGGTTAGTCATGTCAAGGTTTTGAGGAAGATATCACAAATTTTTGTCTTTGTCATATCCATACTGTTTTTATCAAATCACAATGACTTCATTATGGCAGGACAGTTAGAAATAGGAGTTTTCAGAAAGGTATTTTGATTCGGAGGGAAAACACTTTTCAAGGACCTAGGAGGAAGAAAAAATGATTTTGCAGCTGGAGTGGAAATTTGTAAGGGAGAAGGGTCATGGATAGTATTCAAAGAAGGATGTTAATAATAGATGCGACAGATGTATAGAATCCAATGAGAAAGCAAATCATTGATGTGCAAACTGTAAAGGATGTTAGGTAGTCAGCAATTTTGTGGGAAATATGGTTGAGATAGTGTAGTTAAGCTGTGAAAAGGCAAAGGAGGTGTTGGAATTGGCAATTGATGCAACGGGCTCTTAACAATGTAGTCATGATGTTGGCTGACCAGATCAGCACCATTGATGAAATTCCGCTGGAAACCTTTGACTGACAAGGAAATCTATGCCCCTTTGCCATCTGTCAACATTTTTTTTTTTTTTTTTAAAGTCAACCCTTCTAAATATGTACTAAACTGGTGCATGATCAGAGAGCAAATTCTCTCGCACTTGTGCAGTGGAATCTTAGCAAGTTCCTGGGTCCACTGCCAGATTGTGCAGTATAGAACCAGAAAATTCCCAGTAAATGTGGCAGTATGAAAAGTTGCATGCAGAACTTCAGCAGTAACCCAAGATCATTGTCATTCAGTTTAAGAAAGAACTGCAGATGCTGGAAAAATCGAAGGTAGACAAAAATGCTGGAGGAACTCAGCGAGTGATCATTGTCATTCAGTTTCTATTTTGTGACTTTAATGTATACTGATGTGCATTGATAAAATAAATCATCTTGCCAAACCATGGATATTTTGAGTGAAATGTGTTCTGATTTCTGCTGCATTCGGTGTGCAGCAGCTTATTTTGATCAGCTTAGTGAACAGCGGAGGTAACTTTCTTTGTACAGGTGCACAACCTTTTATCCGGAGTTCCGGAAACCGAAAAGCTCCGAAAACCGGACATTTTTTCCAGGATGTCCTCTGCACACCAAAGCTCGCGTTTGGCGCCAAACTTGACCCGAAACGACCCACGGTCAACCCAGGTCTGTACTATTGTAGCGGCTGCCTCCTCCCCGGAGACCGGGGAGACACTTAAACATCTGTAAATCATTGCTTAAATGTTAGTTTGGAGGGCTTTTATGTGAAGGGGGAAGGGGGAAACTTTAATTCTTAGTCCCCTACCTGGTCGGAGAGGCGGGGAGCGGGCAATGCCTTACCGGGTCGCCGTGAAGTAAGCTCCGGAACGCTGTGGCCGCCGACTCCCAACATCGCGGAGCTGGGGCTGCGGGCGGCGCCGGTTGTAGCTCCGACCCCGGCAACTCTACCCCTGGCTGCGCGGCGCTCCAAACCCAGCGCGGCCCCCGGCCGGACGCCCGCAGCCCCAGCTCCGCGATGTGTGTCGGCGGCCACAGTGCTCTGGAGCTTACCGCACGGCGACCCGGTAAGGCATTGCCCGCTCCCCGCTGGTATCCCAGCGCTGCGACGCCGCTGACTCCCAACATCGCGGAGCTGGGGCTGCGGGCGTCCGGCCGCGCAGCCAGGGATGGAGGTGCCGGGGTCGGAGCTCCAACCGGCGACGCCCGCAGCCCCCAGCTCCGCGATGTTGGGAGTCGGCGGCCACAGCGCTCCGGAGCTTACTGCACGGCGACCCGGTAAGGCATTGCCCGCTCCCCGCCTCTCCGACCAGGTAGGGGACTAAGAATTAAAGTTTCCCCCTTCACCCCCCCCCCCCACATAAAATCCCTCCAAACTAACTGACTAACATTTAAGCAATGATTTATAATGATTCCCCGGTCTCCGGGGAGGAGGCAGCCGCTCCAGACTTTTCAAGCCGCCCGCGCTACCTACCTAATCTACGCTAAAAATCTTCCATTCGGAAATCCGAAAAATTCCCGAAATCCGAGAAGTGTCTGGTCCCAAGGCTTTCGGATAAAAGGTTGTGCACCTGTATTGTACTACTGTGATAAGCATTTAATTACATGTCTGTCCTGATCTGAGGTTTTCTTTTGTGTTTATGTTGCTAATTCTCTACATCGTGGATATGGCCTGTGAGATAATTTCCCCCAATTTAATGTGATTCAAATATAATTATTAATCTATATATAGTCTCTGTAATATTGTGTTAGCATTTGAAAGGAACAATTCCTTATTTGTTCATATCAAAAAATTGTGTTTCTGAGCTAGTTTATTTTTAAAGATGTAAACGTCAAAAAGAGATTTGGCACCTATTATACTTTTTTAAAGAGTGCTCTATATAAAAATTGGCTTTCTGGTCATTATCATGGCAATTAAATGTTGAAAATAGCTATTGACAAAATAGCTTTCACTATCGGATTCCACAGATTCTGTGGTTATTACATTAACTGTAAAATCACAGGTTGTTTTATTAGAAACGATTATTTGAAGGTAAAATAATAGATTTGTATAACTTGTATAATCAAAACAGTTTTTAATTCTAATTAAAAATTAAAGTTCAAATGGATAAACTTAAAATAACTGACTTTTGATTGCAAATCTACGATGCTTCTCTTGAGACCATGGAACCCAATATTTGCCTTGGGGAATGACGCTTAATGGGTTTGGCTCAAAAGGAGAATTTTTTATAACGGCTTCAAAAGGTTTTACAAAACTGATCATCTAGATTAAAGAAATGTTGCAATGTCTCATCTGGCAGATGGAATGAAGCCTTTCAGCATTTTAGGATCTAATCACCTCTTGAAATATGAGCTTCAAATAATTAAGAGTGGATATTATAATCCTATTTGAGTGGACACACTTAATGGGCACATCTGATCCATGTCAAAATTGTTTGAGAATTTCCTGTTTTCTATGTACTTTCCATCACTCTTATTTCTCCTGTGGGCTTTATTTCAATTTTTGTACTTTGAGGTTAATGAATATTTGAATTGAGAGTTCCAGAAATTCTAAATGGTAGTGTATTTGAGCACGTAAATGTAATGATGTTCATGTTCAGAATGTGAATGTCTTGAAAATAATGGTAATTTTAATAGAAAGTAAAATACTACAGAGAAATTCCCAAAGAGGAAAGTGTATATAAATGAATGCTTTAATTTTCCAAATTACTAAAAACTGTTATTATGCAGGCCTTCTGCATGTAATGAACCAGTTCCACTTTTAAAGATGTCCATAAGTCAGTAAGTACACAAAAATCACTCGTAGTAACAAACCTGCCAGATGCTGTAATGAATAGCATCAAAAGCACATAAGACTGATGAAGAAGAATTACAAAATAGTTCACTGGGATGTTACCAGGACTTGTGGGGTTGAGTTACATGGAGAGGCTGGATAGCTGAGACTTTTTTCGTTAGAGCGTAGGAGTCTGAGGGAATAACCTTTTTGAAGTATACAAAATCGTGAGGGTCACGAATAAAGTGAATGCTCGGTCTTTTTCCCAGGGTAGAGGGTTATAAAATTAAAGGGCTTAGGCTTAAGATGAGAGGGGTGATATTTCAGAGAGGCCTTGGGCCATTCGGAGATTAGTCTGTATCTAGAACGAACTGCCAGAGGAAGCTATAAAAATGGGCTTTCAAAATACATCTGGGTAGATACAGATAGAGTGTTTAGAGGGCTCTAGGCCAAATGTGGGCAAATTGGACTAACACAGAACACCAATTTGGTCAGTATGGCCGAATTGGACCAAAGGGACTGTTTACATGCTATATAGCCCTATAAATTAGTGGAAAGAGAAAGGAAAGTAGTATGTATGTACGTTCAATTTTTGAAATTATTAATATTATGGCACTTCATTTGTATGTGCGTGTCTCTAAGTTGCCAGTTTGTCCATTCCCTGGACAAAAGCCAGGGATGAAAAGACAAAGTATGAGACAGAGATTGAAGAGTTGCAAATTATGAATGTAGAGGAAGGCTTGTAGGTACTGTGGGGTGGGGTGGGGGGGGGGGGGGGAGCAGGTGGAGCACATGGGGTCCCCTCACCCACCCTCCCTGTCTTCACCACCACCACCCCACCCCCTCCGTGCCTAAGTTGTACTTGCACCTATTTCTGACCCTCACTTTCTTCTCCCCCTCCCCTTTCGCCTACCTCTAGCTTCACAATTCACAGCTCTTCCATCGTCTCACACACAATATTTTCGTATCTGTCCTTTGTTTAACCACCTGTCTATCAAACCCCCTTTCACCTGTATCTCACTATTACCTGCCAGGCTTTGTCCAGCCCCTGCTTTCTATACGCACACGTCACTGATTCATGTTCTCCAGAGATGTTGTCTGACCTGCTGAATTACTCGAGCACTCTGTCTTTTTCTATCTAATTTACACTACTTAACATTTGGCAACAGTTCTGATGAAGGGTCTCTGATACCAAACAGTATTCCAAATATGGTCCTTTCAAGGCTCTCTATAATTGATGTAAGATAGTCAGAGCATCCTTCAAGGGGGTGAATCCATGCAAAGTGTCCGTCCCTGACAGTATACCTGGCAGAGAGGCAAAGACCTGTGCAGGCAAAACAAATTGGAGTATGCATGCAAAAACTAATAAACTTCCACAGATGCATTGTAGAAAGTATACTTATTGGTTGCAATAATAATAATAACAATACATTTTATTTGTGGGCGCCTTTCAAAAGTCTCAAGGACACCTTACAGAATTTAACAAGAGTAAAAAAACATATAATCGGAGTAAAATAAATAATAAAGACATCACCAATACACAAATTAAAGACAGAATTCGATCCAAAGACAAAAAAAATCAAAAACACAATGTGAAGAGAGAGCAGCGGCAGCTAAACCGCGCCAGCGTACACTCTCCCTTCCGACAGCCATCTTGGACACAAACTAAAATTATCACTTACACACATAGCAGTTCCAACATACAGGAACACAAAAGGTAGCAGAGAGTGGTGGACTTAGCCCTGCCATCAGTGGTACAGCCCACCCCACTATCGAAAGCATCTACATGAGGTGCTGCCCCACGAAGGCAGCATCTATCATCAAAGATCCCCACCATTTAGTTCTTGCCCTTTTCTTGTTGCTACCATTGGGTAATAGTGTTACTTTTTTACGAACTTCACCCATTTCCAGCTATATTAGTCAAAGGAATATCCAATTACCCCTCGTAAATATATCAAGGACTTAACAAAAATCAAATAGTTTAAAGGATCTAATTGAATTGCCTCATGGAAGATTTTGTTTTATCAGTGACCTTGCAAAGCCAGTGCTCTTTTAACTCCATTTTTGCTTCTTTTTTTAAAAAAATAATTCGCTATGGGTTTAATAGTAGTTTGGTTTGTGTACATACAGACAATTCTCTTTGAAGTAGTTTGGTTGTGAAGCAGATATTCAAAGTACAAAAGCAAATCCTTTTTTTCTGCTTAACTAGCAATACAGGCAATGCATCAAATGGATTTGTGCCACTTTTCCCAGTTAATTTTTGATTCCAGTCTTTGGAAGTCTACCAGATCTAATCACGGCAATGAGACTTTTGTTGTATCGTATAACCTTACATAGCAGTGTGTATCTGCCATACGTTTTCAGGAAAAGTTTGAAAATGAGTTTTGTTTATTGTAATACCCGAGAACAAGTGAGGTTGGGAGCAGCCCCAAGGATTATTTGATCCAGTTATTAATGTGTGAAACACGTATTGCATCGGATCAAGAGGCTCAGTTAATAATGCTAGTTATCTTGGTACTCATGTTGCTCATACGGTCCTTTTTCATTTTGGCACTCAGTTGCAATTGCAGTGATAGTCTCAGATGGCGTTGAAAAATAAGACATTAATTTATTATAAAACAGCCAATGAAGACTTTTTTGCATTACATCTACAAACGAAGATTGTAATTTATTGTGAATTTGTGACTTGTTTTATCAGAAAATAAATGAAACCTAAAAATAAAATGCAGATGCTGGAAGTTTGGGAAGGAAAACGAATTGCTGGAAATGCTAACGGGTTAAACAGCATGGAAAAGGAAATGGTTTTAACATTTAAGGGCAGGAAAAAACGAGTAGAATTTAACTTTCAGAGAATGAGGAAAGGCTAAAGGAGGATATCGCTCTGGCCAATGTAAGTTGCCATGGAGATGAGGTGTGTCACCCCCCCTCGCGGCCTACAATGTGGAGTGGTGCGTCCTTTCCTGGAGACCGGCCCGGAGCTTCAAGCCGTGAGTGCGGCACAGACTTACCATCGCGGAGCCTGGAATCTTTTACCGAGGATCGCCAATGTTGGGGCCGCGGGGCCTGTGGAATTTAACACCGTGAAGCAGCCGACTCGGGCGCTCCATGCGGCGGAATGTTCCGATCTGTCCCGACGCTGGAATTTCGATCATCCTGACGAGAGGGCTTGAACAGCGGACCGTTCAAAGGCCCCGAACATGGGTGAACAGAGGAGGAAGGTGACTGAACTTTGTAGCCTTCCATCACAGCGAAGAATGTTGATTCCACTGTGGTGGATGTTTATTTTGTGTGCTGTGTGTATTTTTGCTTTTTAATTAGTATGGCTGTATGGTAACTCAAATTTCACGGTACCTTAAATGTGTACATGTGACAATTAAATTGAATCTTGAATAACTGGGTGTTTCGCCACATCCTTTCAGCATTTTCTTTTTTTACTGGACAGGTTTTTTTCTGGAATACTGCATGGTCTATTCAATAATCATTGCCACATTACCTTTCTGAAGTCAATGCTTCCCATGTGGCTGGAAAAATGATTAAAGCCTTTTGATATGGGAATTTATGATTAAACATGGACTTTCTGAAACTGATAGAAAATTGTGACTCTTTCAATATTTGTAATAAGTTGTCACTGAGACAGTGAAGTGGTTAGCTGAAGTGCAGAATGGCAAGGACCTTTATGGTGCTTTGAAAAAGGTAGATCTGGATGGTTTTGAAAAAGGAATTGTGCGTGACTAATTCAGATCTTTGAGGCAGTAAAATATTTTGAGAGATTAAAGAAGAATGGATATTTGAAAAGGATGTCAATGAGAAAACTGGATGCTGGACAGATTTGAGCCGAAAAAAATAGTACAGTGGGAGTGTATGTAAGGAAATGGAACCATTATGTCAGCTAGCTTGAATGATGGGAAATTGAATGATTAGAAACTGGAAGGGATTTTGGCAGCAGTAAAGCATTTGCATTTAATTGAGGGATAATATTGAGGACAAACTGGTGGAGTTGGATTGAGAGGTTGAGTGTGTAGAAGGTACGATCTCTGGAAGAAAAGGATTTGACATTTCTTCCATTTTCCGTGTTTTCAGTACTAGTTTATGTTAATCAATGCCTCGTCAACTGGCTGTGGTTTGACAAAAGATCGATTTGGAGTGGTGAGCCCATTTGCAAATGAACCTGATTAGTTTAGATAATGAACAGTTGAGTGGGAACCAGTAGGAGTTGGTGTAATGTGTGTACAGATAGGAATTAATAAAATAAAAAATATTGAAACCCAGACCAAAGGCATTCCAGTTACTAAGTTGGAGATGACCAATAGAAAAATCATTGGAATTAAATTTAAAGAAATGTATTATGGCTGCATAATTTGCAATAAAAGCAAACATACTAGGTCAATATCTCACATTTTGGCTTGTGAAACAAGCTGAATTTTGAAGATAAGATTGCATTTAATTTTGAAATGGCCCTACTAAGATTATCTTTTTATGAGCACTTCTGTATAGACACATCAGATGTGGACATTAGGCCATAGTTAAATAAATCGCAAAAAAAAATAAATCAGTTCTGTTTTAAAGTAATTTTTGCAAGCCGTGGATGTAATTCTAGATTGATAGACTGTCACCATAAATTTTAAAAGAAGTGCCTGCAATTTGCTAGTACCTTTGCAGAGTGTTATGAGCCGATCTTGTTATAGAAAGGAATTATGTTACCTTTTGCCGGATTCCAGATGTTTCTGTGAATGCACAAGAGCAGAATTAAAATATCCCGACGGTAATTAGTAATTGTTTTGAATTTGTTAACACACAACTCTTGGCTTCCAGGAAACAGGACATCCTGTCACAAGCTGCTTCAACCTGACCAGTTACTTTGCATGATGAACATTTGAAGGTTATGGTCTCCTTCATTTGTTGTCAATAAAATTTGAGCTTTCTCTGTAATGGAGCATTCTGTCGTTACCAAATCAATGACAATCTGTCCCTGGGCGACATTGCATCTTGCGGCATAGCTCCAGGCACAGGCCTATACTTTGTGGCAGACTGCAGAGGAGTTATCTCAGTGTAGAGAGCTTGCTGCATTTGCTGATATACTTTGACAGTTAGTGATCACTCCCATCTCAACCCAGGCTCCCTGACTAACACAGCAGTCAATGTTATGGCATCCACAAACATTTAATAATACTTGGAATTGTATTTTTTTTTTAAACACTCATCACCTTTATTATAACATAAATGCATACTAAAAACTAGTTTTTCCTCAACATTCTCTGACTTAAAATGTTGTCTGTCCATTCCCTCCACAGATGCCTTGTGACCTGCTGAATTTCTTCAGCACTTTGTGTTTTGCTCAAATTCAGCATCTGCAGTTTTATGTGTCTTCCTAGGGATTGAATAAGTCTTCAGTACTGTATCATATGGTGGCGCAACAGTAGAGTTGCTGCCTTTCAGTGCTTGCAGCGCCGTAGACCCGGGTTCGATGCCGACTACGGGTGCTGTCTGTACGGAGTTTGTACATTCTCCCCGTGAACTGTGCTGGTTTTCTCTGAGATCTTGGGTTTCCTGCCACACTCCAAAGACGTACAGGTTTGTAGGTTAATTGGCTTGGTATAAGTGTAAATTGCCCCTAATTTGTGTAGGATAGTGTCAATGTGCGGGGATCACTGGACGTTGCGGATTCGGTGGGCCGAAGGGCCTGTTTCCGCCCTGTATCTCTAAACTAAACTAAAAATAATATATTCAAAGAAAAGTACTATGAAGGGTGTTGGGCAAATCCTGGTTTTACTATTCTGTATGTCTTGCTTTATCCAAGGATATGAAGCCATTACCTTAATAGATTGTCTATTGTTTGTAGAAGAAGATACTTCTCTTGAGTAAGCTTATTTGTCTCCACATGAACTGCCGTTATTGACCTTACTTGTGTAAACAAATGGATTCACATGATAGCACATGGCAAATCTCAGGCAAGCAAATTTAGGAAGTTTTCACAGCAATTGTTCCGCTGAACCCCTCTGCTCAGTCCGCCTAGGCCTACGCGATCTCCTGGTTACCCGCCCCCCCCCCCCCCCTCCCTTTTCCCATACTAACCTTTTTATCCTGGGCCTCATCCACTATCAGGGTGGGGCCCAATGCAAATTGGAGGAATATTTTGCTTGGGCAGCTTACAACCCAGCGGTATGAATATTAACGGTGATACAACGGTGATTGGCCTCATCAGCAACAACGATGAGTCGGCCTACAGGGAGGAGGTCCAGCACTTAGCAGCATGATGCGCTGACAACAACCTGGCCCTTAACTCCAAGAAGACCAAGGAGCTCATTGTAGACTTCAGGAAGTCCAGAGGCGGCACGCACACCCCCATCCACATTAACGGGACGGAGGTGGAACGTGTTTCTAGCTTCAGGTTCCTGGGAGTCAACATCTCCGACGACCTCTCTTGGACCCACAATACCTCAACTCTGATCAAGAAGGCTCACCAGCGTCTCTTCTTCCTGAGGAGACTGAAGAAGGTCCATCTGTCTCCTCAGAACCTGGTGAACTTCTACCGCTGCACCATTGAGAGCATCCTTATCAACTGCATCACAGTATGGTATGGCAACTGCTCTGTCTCCGACCGGAAGGCATTGCAGAGGGTGGTGAAAATTGCCCAACGCATCACCGGTTCCTCGCTCCCCTCCATTAAGTCTGTCCAAAGCAAGCGTTGTCTGCGGAGGGCGCTCAGCATCGCCAAGGACTGCTCACCCCAACCATGGACTGTTTACCCTCCTACCATCCATGAGGCGCTACAGGTCTCTCCGTTGCCGAACCAGCAGGTCGAGGAACAGCTTCTTCCCGGCGGCTGTCACTCTACTCAACAACGTACCTCGGTGACTGCCAATCACCTCCCCCGCCGGACACTTATTATTATTTATTCAAATCATTTGCTATGTCGCTCTTCCAGGGAGATGCTAAATGCATTTCGTTGTCTCTGTACTGTACACTGACAATGACAATTAAATTGAATCTGAATCTAAATCTTTAACTTCAAGGAACGCTTGCTTTCCCTCTCCATCTCTCCCCAACCCTAGTTCTCTGACTAGTTTCACCATCCTTCTGATTAAGTTTACTGATTGTATGCCACCTTGACACCTTCACCTCAGCTAACAATGTACCATTCCACAATTCCTTAGCATCTGCTTTGATCTGTTGTTTTCACACCGTACCCTTCCATATCTCCAGATTCCCTCTCCCCTGACTCTCAGCCTGAAGAAGGGTTTCAACCTGAAACGTCATCCGTCCTTCTCTCCAGAGATGCTGCCTGTCCTGCTGAGTTACTCCAGCATTTTGTGCCTATCTTAGGAAGTTTTTATATGGTGGGGTATTTTGTGTGAAAGGAGAGGTGGGGAAAAAGTGAATTTCAATTTAGTGTACATACTTGATCTCACAACATGGTGATTTCTATATGGGAGAACACATGCAAGTTGTATGACTACATTACAGAACAGTTTGTTCAGTTTACAAGAACAGCCTTGAACTGGCAATTGCTTGTCACTTTAATTCCCCACCCCAGTTCCGCCCTGACCTTTCTTTTAGTGTCTTGCACTGCTCCAACTAAGTTATTTCATTACTACCCCCAGGACTTTACATTGAAATCAACAATTTCAGAGAACCAGTCTTTCCAGATTGTATTAGAACTGGCTGATTCTGATGAAAGATGATCAATTTGAAACATTAATTCTAATTTCTCTTTCCACCTGCCTGACTGAGTATTTTCAGCTTTGTTTATTGAGACTTCAAACAGTATTTTGAAATGCATGGAGATTTGTATCTTGCATTTCCAGCATTGATTGTTTGCTTTTCCACCCCTGCATTCATTGCCTCTTTTTCTGGGCCACAAAATATAGAGTTTGTACAAAGTGGACAGGTCGAATTACCTCCTCCTGAGCTGTAACCTTTCATTGCTTTATTCCAGCTTAATCTTAATGTTACTGTTTTGGTTTAGAATCATAGTCATACTGCACAATCGGGCCCTTCGGATCACCAAATCAGTGCTGACCATCAACTACCCAATTACACGAATCCTATGTTAAGCTCGCTGGTTTTATTCTCCACACATTTTTATCAACTCCTGAAGCTTCAGATTTGTGTGGAGAAGAAGAGTTTTGATCTCACAAAAATGCTGGGGAAACTCAGCGGGTGCAGCAGCAACTATGGTGCGAAGGAAATGGGCAATGTTGCCTGTTTCCTTCGCTCCATAGATGCTGCTGCACCCGCTGAGGTTCTCCAGCATTTTTGTGTACCTTCGATTTTCCAGCATCTGCAGTTCCTTCTTAAACAAAGAGTTTTGATCTCATTCTCTTTACCTATTTAGATCTTACAATACTGAGTCGAAGGGACTTTTTCTCTGCTGTATAACTCTGACTAGTATAGTCATAGTTTTACAGCACAGAAAAGGGTCATTTGACTCGCCTCATACATGTTGACCAATGAGCTAGTCCAATTTGCCTGCATTTGGCCCCTATCCCTTTAATCCTTTCCTACCTATATCTGTCCAAATGTCTTTTAAACGTTATAATTGTGTTCTGTAGCTTCCTCGGTCAGCTCATTACAGATACAGACCATCTCCTGAGTGGGAAAAAGTTGCTCCTGTGATCCCTGTTCAATTTCTTCCCTTGCCTTAGGCCTATGCCCTCTAGCTTTAGAATCCTCTACCCTGGGAAACAGACTGTGAATGTTCACTTTATTCATGTCCCTCATGAGCGTGCACTCCTCAATTAGGTCACCCCTCAGACTCCTTTGCTCCAAAAATGGTCCCAGCCTATCCAACATCTTGGTGTAACGAATCTCTTCTGCACCCTTTCCAACTTAATGACATCCTTCGTATAGCTGAACAACTGCACACAGTACTCCAAACATGATCTCACCAACAACGTTGCATCATGGTGTGCCAAGTTTTATTGTCAGTATCCTTTCCATAATACAGTTTCATCAAAGTGATCCCTTCCTGTTTCTAATATTTACCCATATAGCGTCACTGGACAATTCTCCAAGAATATCCTTTCTGAGCACTGTAGTTATGTCCTCCCTGATCAAAAAGGTCACCCCTGCCCTCTCCTTAACTGCATCTCTATCACGCTTTTTGTATCTATACCATGAAACTCAGCTGCCATTCTCGCCCTTCTCTCAGCCATGTTTCTGTTATGGTTATAATATCCCAGTCCCCCAAACCAATGCATGCTGTGAGTTCATCTTTCTTTCCTCTTAAGCCTCTAAGCCCCCTCAACTTTTGCTCATCTATTTCTATATCATTATTTGCAGTACAACAATACAGAACTATACAAGGCCAGTGGTGTAGCAATGTTACAAAATTTTGAGATTTTAAAAATCAAGTCTGTAATTTATCCCATCAGATAAAGCATAAAAATAAGTTTAATTTGACACCTAATTCACTTTCATATCTCAAGTATTTAAAAAGTTATGGCCATTTTCATACTCGGAAATGAGCATCTTGTTCCCTATTGATTTTCTATGGACATAACAAAAAAGTTGTGATCGTGAACAGTCAAAAGCCCATAACTTTCTTAAAAATTAAGAGAACTGAATGAAATTTTCAGTTATCATAGATTGAAGCATTCTGAAACAAATATAAAATAATCTTACTTGGATGACCTGAAATTAAAGCATATAATTAGTTAGTTACCTAATTGTAGCTAATTTCAGACTTCAATTACTAGATCTAAACATCTATCCATTTCTTAATAAATGATTAACATTTTTAAATAGCCTAAATGTCCAAATAATATTCACAAATAATTCACAATAAAACATGATTTTTAAATCTCATTTACATTAATTTATAGGCCAAATGGAAGGAATTCAGTGTTCAATTGCTGTAAATAAATGCCCATTTAAATCAGCTTTCCAGTGGGTCCCTGTGGAACGCGCTGGTTTAGAACGTTCACATTGCGGTAGATTTGTGCCCCAAATGCCCAGAAAAATACTGCGCGATATAATGGGCCCAAAATGAGCTACTCGCAATATTAAACTTTGTATAACGGGATCTTTAGAAGCCCTTTTTAATGTAAAAATATACAACCTACCTTCTGTGGTTTGCTTTATGAGACCCTGCGGTTGCTGGCGGTCGCGGGTTTAGAGATTGATTTTTAAACTACTATAACTATTATTCAAGGCCTTTAAACCTAATAATAGCTTTTGCGACGGGGTCTTCCAGCGATTTTTCGTTAATAATTAACTAGGCTGAACATCTTCGATTTGAACAGCCTAGAGAAAATCGCGTTTTAAACCCGCCCCCTCTAAACGGCGCCAAAATCGCGCACACCCGCAGCGGCAGATTTTCAAAGACGCTTCAGGTAGGCTTTGCAACATACCTAAGTGGTGTGGCTTACATTTTGGTACACTTCTATTGCGTTTTTTTTGGGGTCATATTTTGTCAGGCCATTTGAGGCTTTCTGTTTAGTCTTTTGCTTAATTGATAGGTAATTATTTGGTGGATAGTAGCTTTTGGAGCAAATTTAAATAAAACAAAAAAAACAAAACAATCTCACTTGATCCGTATATTAAAAAAAACACTGACCCAAAATTTGCTGTGGCAAAACATTTCCCAGGAGATACAGAAGCAGATTTTTTTTCCCCATGCCATTCAGCTGCAATTAATTCCAGATCACAGATAGCTGAAGTGGAAATTGATTGCCACATGGTCAGCACCATCTGGGAAATAAGAGGGTGGGGGCAATTTATCTATTTCCTTAGCCAGTTAAATGATTGTATGATCAACCAACCTTTAATGTGGCATTTTGGACATCTATTTAAAGCAAGTGTGCATGAAATTATCTATTTAAAAAATGTTTAAGAAAGATCTGCAGATGCTGGAAAAATCGCACGTAGACAAAAATGCTGGAGAAACTCAGCGGGTGAGGCAGCATCTATGGAGCAAAGGAATAGGCGACGTTTCGGATCGAGACCCGTCTTCATTTAAATGTGTATTTCTAAGATTTTCTCCCCAGTGGAATATAAAACACTGCAGATTTAAGACAGTTTGGATGCTTTAAATAGTGAAATTTAAGAACCAAACTTGGTATCTACTTGTGAAAGCTGTGTTTTAAATTGCACCACCAAGATCTGCAGTAAGTCAGAATTTCATTGTCCTGGCTCAAGGCATTTGACAATTAAACAATCCTGCGTCTTGAAAAACAAGTATTATTGCAGGGTCAGTGTGGCAATTATGTTATCTGTAAATTAGTGGGTCCATATATTCCATAACGAGTTCAATTTAAGACATCTTTTAATCATTTGCATATGTCAATTTAGTTGTTTAGGTGTGTTTTCCAAATAGAATATGCGGATTCATTATTACTTAATTGCTAACTAGTTTCAAAGGGCACAATCATTATAAACACCAATGTGATGCCCTAATACCTCTTTGTACTGCTAATAACAGGCCTAACTTTAATTCATTTTTGCAGTCCATTTTCTTGCGCTGGAGAGGTAAATGGTGGTGAGTTTGGCTTTTAGCGAGACTAACGGTGGATAAATGTAAATTTGAGGCAATTTACACATACAATTATATGGATTGTAATAGCAAAGAACTGCAGATCCTGATTTCAACCAAAGATAGACGCAAATTGCTGGAGTAACTCAGCGGGTCAGGTAGCATCTCTGGAGAACATGGATAGGTGAAGTTTCAGGTCTGAAGAAGGGTTCTGGCCTGAAATACTGCGTATTCATGTTCTCCAGGGATGCTGCCTGGCTTGCTGAGTTACTCCAACATTTTGTGTCTATCTACTATTATTTGGATCTTGTTTTCTGGAATCCTCTGCTCCTTTTATGTACCTCTGCCATTAAACGAGGTTTCATACATTTTTTTCAAAGAACTGTGCTCTGTCAGAGACCTGTAGTTAACCTAATTGGTTTATGAATGCATCTTTGAAGCATCCCTAATTTAACCATATCAAACCTAATTTTAGGCAAAAGCAGTATTATTTTTTAATAAAATAATTCCCTTGCTCCATAAGCCTCATAAATTGAGAATCCTGAAATGCAGGGACTAGTTTCAAAAGCATTTTGATTATTGCAGTGCTGTTTTATCTACGGCTTTTTCTTTTGAGAAATACTGCAGTAACATAAATTTCCAGGTGAATATTGCAGACATCCTGTACAATTTCCAATAGAATCCACTGATAAAAGGATTAGTTATTTGTCTTTAGTCATGTTGTATTTCATAGCACAATGTTGTATACAGCACAAAAATGGGCCCTTTCAGTCCACCTCAACTGTGCTGTTTTCCACATTCATCTATTTGCATTGTATCTGGACCCCTCTACACCCTTCTTATCCAAGTGCCTGTTTACATGCCACCCAAACATTGTGGTTGTATTTGCCTCTACTGCTTGTACTGACAGCTTGTTCCAGATAGCTACTCCCCTCTGTGTGGGGAAAAATGTCTCTTGGATCTCCTTTCATTTTCTCCTATTTCACCTTAAATCGCTTGTCTTTTGGAAAAAGACGCTAGCTATCCATGATCCTCGTTTTTATAAACGTTAATTTAATGTTTTTTGGTAATGGGGAGATAGATGATTTGATGATTTAACAAAGAGTACTAATCATTGACCCAGAGTCTCTGGTCTGTGGCACAGCATCAGTATTCATTCCAGTCTCAAATGAGTATCTCACAACGATATAGCAATTTCAATGGCATTAATCATTCTGAAGCCTATTGTCAATTCTTGGGAATCTCTGGCATCCAACAGCAGTGATTTCATCAAGCTGGCTAAACTAAGCACAAAAGACAATTCTAAATTGGCAGACCAGGTATCGAAAGCCTTTTTTTAAAGTATCATTAAACAAAAACAAAATATTAAATTGGGCATCTTTTAAAATGTCATGTTTTGTAATATATTATGTGAGGGATTTATATTGTGCAGTTTGCTAGGAAGATAATTAATACAATACAATACAATTCAATTTATTGTCATTTGGACCCCTTGAGGTCCAAACGAAATGTCGTTTCTCTAGCCATACATTACAAACAAATAGACACAAGACACAACATAATTTACATAAACATCCATCACATTGCTGCCAAAAAAACTTATCTCTCCACTGCACTCTCCCTCCCCCATGTCAGAGTCAAAGTCAAAGCCCCCGGCGGGCGATGGCGAATTGTCCCGCGGCCATTAAAGCCACGCCGGGTGATGCAAGGTCGCGCACCGGGTTCTTGATGTTAGAGCCCCCGGCGCGCGCTCGCAGAGACTCGCAGCCATTCCAAGCCGCGCGGGGCGGTGATGTAGGCCCCGTTCCAGGAGCTCTTCAACCCCGCAACTCGGGCGGGAGAAGTCGCCGTTGCGGGAGCCCTGAAAAGCGGTCTCCCTCCAGGGACCAGCGGGCTCCCGGTGCCGTCCGCCAAACCCGCAGTTGCAGCCTCCGAATCTCCGGGGGTCGGGTCGCAGCAGCGTCCACCACAGCTCCACCCGCTCTGGACTCGGCCAGCTCCGCGACGGTGAGTAGTCGGCACCACAGCCCCCGGTCTTCCTGTTGGAGGCCGCTCCTCGTTGCAGCCCCAACGACAACGGAGACCCGACAAAGAAAAGGTCGGGTCTCCCGTGCAGGGAGAGATTTAAAAGTTACCCCAACCCCCCCACACACACATACCCCAACAAAAATAACAAAAACTACATAAAAACATAAGACATAAAATAATAAAAACGCAGACGGACTGCAGAGGCCGCTGCTGACGAAAGTCGCGCCGCCCACCAATTGGGTTTGACAAACCATTAGAAAAAACTTTTAATAAGATATTTGATGTTCAGTGAGTTCATGTCTTGTGCGTAGATTTCCCAATCTTTCTTGGTACTCTTCAGGTGAACATTTAGTAGGTGACTCACATTATGCATTCATTATATAGTGTAGAATGACGAGAGGAGAATCTCCTTCAGAACTTTCAATTTGCTTACTTTTTTTTTAAATGTCACACTTGAAAATTCTGCCATGTCTTTTTTCCAACAACAAGATTTGATGAGAATCTCCTTCAAATGCATCATGTGAGTTAAGAAATTAAATACCAAGAAGGGACTGATATTTGTGATGTGCAGCTTTTTAAAAAAAATTATTCGTCTTGGTTTTTACCTTTTTGGTGCTGTGCTGGGAATGGGAATGTTAGCTTTCAATTTTGTTCATTTTAAAACACTTCAGTGGTTTTTAAATCTGATGGAATAGATTTGCCTTTATTTGGAGGTTTCTTTGCACAGTAATCCAAAATCTGCAATAATCTTCCTAACCTTCCTATGAAATCCCTTTTGCATTGCAGAGTATAATGAATGCAGCTGGACACAACATGATGTCCTGATAATATGTGACAGAACGTCCGTATCACTTTCATGGAGTGTAGTCTGGATATAATTGCATGCCTAAATTAACATCTGTTCAGCTGTTACATCTAAATCCTTTATTTTCACTTGCAAAATGGAAGCTATCTTAACCCACAGAGCATAGCAGATGAATTGTTCCATCAGGACACTTGCCATCTGCTTATCACTAACATAGCTATATTGCTTTATGGCTTTATATTTTAAATAAAGCATGACAAACTGTCTAGGTACAACAGATGAATCTTTCAAAAACAGCCACATTGATTTGTGGAGTCCAATTTATTTCTAATATACCTCTTTCATGTGAAATTATTGAAGTTAGGAAAAGAAAGCTGTTAAATGAAACGTTCTAAGCAGTTGTGGGGAGAAGTGCAAGGTAATTTCAATGGAGTAGATTAAGCAGTTCCAATATAAAACTGAAGTATATAAAATTAAATATTAAGGATTAAAATACGTTATATACCCACTCTTGACAATTATGCATCTTTTTGCTGTTGCATTAGTTATATGAATGGAAACAAATTGAAAATGGCAGGTGCATTGAGGATGTAAGCCTTTACCGTAAGAGCTTTAGAGTTTGTCAAAATCAGAGTAAAGGAGATTAATATAATGTGATTATTCCAGTACTGACATGAGCACATGTGAGAAACTAATTGCTAAACTGATGCAATAACATTTTGTTTTCTTATTTTCGGTAATCTAGTAGATGAATTGTATTTAAAACAAATCAACCAAATGTTGCACTTCGCACAGGCACATTCTGCTTGTATTGCTTTTTGGAAAAAATTAACTACATTACGTTGCATCAAAGTAATAATGTATCACTCATCACTGTTTTGATCAGGGTTTAAAAAGAAATGCAGTTATTCCACTACTTTCTTTGCCTCTATACAATTTCCTTCAATATTTTTGGTCAGGTACAAATCCATTCCTCTATCAAATGTTATATTGTTGTAAAGCATTTAATAACATTTTGCATTTGAGATTTTTTGCCAAAGTAAAAATTGTTTGAAAAATTTGTGGAATTGGTGTTTTTTGTAATTGTTTTAAATAATGTGGAGAAAATGTACAAAGCTACATTAAAACTGAAAAGTTAGCATAAATACAGTATTATCTTTTCCAGGAATTGACTATAAGACCACTACAATCCTGTTGGATGGCAGGCGTGTAAAGCTAGAGCTCTGGTAAGATCTTTAAAAATATATATTCCCCTAACACCTTTGTTCTTAACGTTTTGCTGTGTTTTAAATAATTTTATTAATCTAAATTTTTTTTTAATGAAGTTTGGTTTTGATTGTCTCAGACATTCACAAATTCTCCATCTTTTGGTAGTTGGTGTGATTAGCTGCCTGTCAAAGCATTTCAGGAGCGGGCACCTCGGCATTCAATGTTGAGCTTGACAGAAGTGCCTCCTAGTATATTGTACAGCTGCTCCTCGACCTACGATGGTGTTGCGTTCCAATAAACCCATCGTAAATGGAAAATATCATGTCGAAAACGCATTTAATACAATTTGATCACGTGACCGGCAGTGAACTGCGGCTCGCTGCTGTTGCCCAGCGTTTGCACCATCGTAAAATGGAAATATCTTAAGTCGAAGCATCGTAAATCGGGGAGCATCTGTACACCTTAATTGTAAACTAAACTTCAAATTCTTGAGCTGTCATGGTGGAATTTAAATTCTCGCTCTCATTAGCCTGGTTATGGGATTAGGCCCCACTACAGAGTTCAGACAGGAAGTACTATGGGAATACTCTGTTGTTTGGATGTGCTGCTGTTCAGATGAGTTTTAAATGGACATCTTATCTGTCATCAAGTGAAAGAGTAGTGCCAATAACACTAACCAAAGAGTAGATACAAAATTCTGGTATTCTTTCTAATCAATATCACTAGAACAGATTGACACCATGTATTGCAGTTGATGAGACGTAATTGTGCTCAATTCTGTGCATCTCGGTTGTGACTGCATTTCAAAACTCACATAATTGTAAATCACTTTGCCAGTGGCATGTTCTGAGGTTGTAAAGTTAACTTTTTTTGTCCCTTCCCTACTGTATGGACTAATTCAATGATTTAATGGATCATGCACAAGTCATTCAGGTGCTTGAGTTTTTACACCATTCAATGGTGGCATGTAACATTTGTATTACCATATCTACTAACAAATCAAATCTTTGCTGTTACTTTGTGGAATACAATGTTACAGAATAAGCAGATGCTGGGAAAAGCTCCAGGTCAAGCAGCATCTATCTGTAGAATGGTTTATCTCAAATGTGTAACCTGTTACATTTCTAACTTGGGCAAAGAAAAGTGATGTAAGGGGAAGTTTGTCCTAGGATGAAGGGTAAGAGAAATTAATTGACAGAATAAATTTAACAAAAGATTGGCTACTGTATGTCTTAAGGGATTTAGCATTCAAGCGGAGCAAATGCAATTGCACACCAGTGGACTAAATCTACTGTCCCCGGAAATAAGCATGAGTAACCCATCCATATTTGATTGCAGTGGAGGCAGCATACCAACTTGCTCATTTAAATTATTTCAAGTGTCTAGCCAGCACTGTTGATTTGGTATTTCAGCGGTGAGCTATTATAGTGAATGGCTACCTTAAAGGGGGTGGCTTATGGATGAAGCAGTTAACAAGCTGACATTATAGCCACTTGTTATTTGATCTATTTTTGTTTTCTGTATATCTCAAACAGTTCAATTATTCCCTTCACCCCTCCCCTTTCTTTGCAACTTGGAAATCTAACATTTAAACTTTATGGTGATCAAATAAAATCCTTTCTGTTTCACTGCACATAAACACCGTGCCTGGCTGAGTATTTCAGTATTTTCTGGCTTTTATTTCAGATTCTCAGTTTTTTCAGAAGAGAGACCCTCAGGAATTTGAGTAAATTGCAGATTCGGGACAAATCCAAGTCAGTTGAAGGATAAAAAACAAGACGCAGGAGGAACTGAGTAGGTCAGGCAAGATCGGTGGAGGGAAATGGATAGATTAAGTTTCTGGTTGGGACCTTTCTTCAAAATTGACCTGACCCAGACATCTGTCAATTTCCCTCCACAGATGATGCCTGACCCACCTATTTCCTCCACCGGTTTGTTTATAGCTCATGATTCTAGCTTCTGCGGTTTCTTCCGTCTCCATTATACTGCTGAAGGATATATAGATGTATGTAAGGATAGCAGAATATGTTGGTATGAAAAGTTAAAGGGGGAAAATAACCTTTTCTGTGCTGCATATGAGACATAGCTGGAGATTGTGTAGGGTGGGGATAAGGTACGGAGAAGAATGGTGAATGTAGGAAGATGAGAAATAATGGCCTATAGATTTCCTTGATGAAATGGTAGGGGCAGATGTAATCCGGTCTTCAGGGTTGAAATCTAATGTCTTAGCAGATGGAGATCTGAAATTAAAAAAATTGTTCAGGATAATATTGGTAATTGTATGATTCTATATACCAAGAACACATCTTCAGCAAATGTTTTGGTAGTTGGCACCTTCCACCACCAATCTGTTCCTGGGCTAATAATAGCACAGCAGTGGTCCAAGCTGTATTTTGCTGAGTGTGGGCCAGTGATGTTAAACCATGACTGTTGAATGCTCTCCAAACTGTTACCAATGTTTTCATTTATGTTTGTAACTGTATATGTTTTATCACTCGAGCTTTAATATCTTTATAGCTTTAATATCTAAGATATAAGACATTCCTTCGCTCCATAGATGCTGCCTCACCCGCTGAGTTTCTCCAGCTTTTTGTCTGCCTTAGCTTTAATATCGTGTCTTTTTATGAGTGCTTATTTGACCATGTTGTAAATTTTGCATTTTAATTAGAATTAGGATGCATTTTTTAATTTTCAGAACCATCTTGTAAGATTTTAAGCAAGAGCACAAAACCTAAGGATGCATGAAAATGTAAAAAATATATAGATTCCCTGGCAGTTGTTCTGAGCTAAAGTAAAATAGTAGATTCTCAATGTAAGATGAATGGCAATGACTGCTGTATGTTAAGCCTAGATCATTGATGCAATTGTAAGAATGCTTTTATACTTGTTTAAAGATTGTTGGGCAATCTTTAAACAAGAAAAAATATATTTCTTCCTTGGTTCAGGAAATTTTAAAGTAACAACACATTATTGAAAGATGGATCTCAATAACTAATTATAAGATTTTTAAAAAAAACTATGTCCACATTTATTTGCAAAAAACTGTTAAAACAATATTAATATTCTTATTTTTTTCCACGCACATTTCTTGGAGAAAATTGTTTTGAAAGCACTGTTACTAAGTTGATTTTTTATTTTATTTTTAGGGACACTTCAGGCCAAGGGAGGTTCTGCACTATCTTCAGGTCCTATTCCAGAGGTGCACAGGTATGTAGAACTTCGAAAATAGGAGCAGGAGTGGGACATTCATTCCTTAAATCGTCATCCATTGACCATTAGCAACCATAGCTAATTCTATATCTGAGCCCTGTTTTCCTGTTCACTTTCCATACCATTCAATCCCATTTTTGATCTAGAAATCTATCTACCTCTTTGTTGGTGGAGTATTCCATAGGTTAACCACCCTCGGAATCATGAGGGTTCTCCTTGCCTCAGTCTTGAATGCCTTAAGGGCCTGTCCCACTTGGCGATTTTTTTCGGCGACTACTGACATCATTGACTGACGTATCAGGTCACCGAAAAATTTGCGGCGTGATGTCGGCCTGTCCCTTTACCCGATGTCCTGGGATTGTGGCTTATTGTCCTATCCGCTCCACATCAAGTATGCATATCCCTCTCCGAGTTATATTCTGAGGGAAATTGCAACCGTTGAGACTTGATATTGAATTCATAATTACTGGTTTGCACCAGACATTATCAGTTCTGATCATCAACGACCTGTAACGCTACATCTACCTAACCTGCAGAATCTTCAGCATTCTTTATTTTAATTTTGGACTCCTTGCTGCATCTCATTAGAGTTTATATTCAATGGATAAATCATCGTGTCGTGGTACTTTTTGTTATTTAATTAACATTGAGATTTGCTGCTGTTGGTTACACTTTATTGTGCAATATCAATTCAAATTGTATAAGGTTGGTAAGGCAGTGAGCTGAGATTGTAGTATTGTTCCAATAGTATAGTTAGTGCTATCTAATGATTCATCTCCAAAAATTACAGTACTTAATAAGATACTGGAAGTTTAGGGTTGTAATTTTAATCCAGTAGTTTTGTTATTAGTATTTAGATTCATACAGCGTGGAAACAGGCCCTTTGGCACAATTTGTCCACACCAGCCAACATGTCCCAGCTACACTAGTCCCACCTGCCTGTGTTTGGTTCATATCTCTCAACCTGTCCTATCCATGTAACTGTCTAGACATTTCTTAAATGTTGCCTCAACTACTTCTTCTGGCACCCTGTTCCATACACCCCTTTGTGTGAAAATGTTACCTCTCAGATTCCTACTAAATCTTTTCCCTTTCACCTCTGGTCCCTGATTTCCCCAACTCTGGGCAGGAAACTGTGCATCTACCCGATCTGTTCCTCATGATTTTATGCACCTCTATAAGATCACCCCTCATCCCCCTGCACTCCAACCAATCCCAGCCTACTCAACCTTTCCCTATAGCTCGCACCCTGGAGTCCTTACAACATCCTTCTATGTCCCATGTAATGTCATTGGGGCATCTTGATTTAAATTGTCTACACAATGGCTATTCTTAAAGGTTGTTTTGTAGAAAACTTTGTAATAAACACACTAAGTGACAGTATTTATTATTCATTAGCTTCAGAAAATTTATTTTGTATGGCATCGACATTTGATGGCTTCTGTTTATCACCATTTCCCAATTAGTATAAATGCAGGAAGTATTAACCAGATATTTGGTTTATGGACAATTATACTTGTAGTTCGATTATTGTAATGCATTTCCTCTTTTCAGGAAAGTCATAATTAGTGAAAATAATAAGGAAATATTTTTTCCTCAGGGTATACTCTTGGTTTATGACATCACTAATAGATGGTCCTTTGATGGAATTGACCGGTGGATTAAGGAAATCGATGAGGTAAAATGCTTTTTATTTTGCTGTAAAAAACATTGGATTTCTGCTGGAACTCTTTTTATCACCTGCCTTTCATATCACCAAACATTCCCCACTGACGGAAGGCAAATAACTTTTACCTTCTTCCTCCTTTTCTCCCGCGGTCGGGGCAATCGAAACTTCTGCGGTCTGGGTGATCGAAGCTCTCACAGTCGGCGATTGAAGCCCCCGCATCGGGGCGATCAAGGCTTCCGCGATTGAAGCTCCCGAAGTCGATCCCTAACAAAGGGACTGCCAGCTCCACGATGTTAAGGTCGCAGTGCAGACGGAGATGCGATACGGAAAAAGTTGCATCTCCATCAAGGGAAGAGATTAAAAAAAGTTTCCCCCAACCCCCCACATAATACAAAACTAAAGATACACTGAAGCATACAAATAATACAGAATATATAAAAAATAATATGCACTGTTTACATGTTGCACAAATAATGCCATTGCTTTAGCTGACCAATGTAAAATCAACTGTGCCATTTTATTCGTGGTTACGATACATCTGCAATAATATTGTATACCATAATGTAATTACTCTGGAGATATGCAAAACCTATTATTTCCAACAAGCTGCTTACTATCAACATTACAATAGTGCACAAATAAATTGTGTACAGACACATTAAGAATTTACTGATGAATTTCATGACTAGTCACTTTTAGGATTTAATTACGATAATCTTTTAGGTGCTAGTGGCTGGAATGCACTATCATATAATGATTAAATTCTTTACAAAAGCTAAAAAGTGCTGGTGATGCAGAACCTTTGAGTAAATTTTGTACTCCAATCCAAGATTAATACTAGTCACTGGCAGAAAAGTAGTTATTTTGCTGGATGTTTAGTTTAGTTTAGAGATACAGCGTGGAAACAGACGCTTCGGCCCACCGGGTCCGCACCGACCAGCATTCCTCGCAAATTAACACTACCCTACACACACTAGGGATAATTTTTACATTTACCAAGCCAATTAACCTACAAACCTGTGCGTCTTTGGAGTGTGGGAGGCAACTGAACATCTCAGAGAAAACCCACGGGGTCACAGGGAGAACGTACAAACGCTGTACAGAAAGCACCTGTAGTCAGGATCGAACCTGGGTCTCCAGCGCTGCATTCGCTGTAAGGCAGCAACTCTACCGCTGCGCCACTGTGACCACATTCTCACGAGTTATTTTTGGGTCAAGTATTTATTTACCCATGTTTCATGTGAATTGTACGATTATAGCTATCTGAGAAAACCTGTGGATCGATTTAAGAAAATACAAAGTAATAATTTCTAATCCTGGAGGAGTTCAGATTATTTTTTTCGAATATATGCTCACTTTTGCAATTATCTTAACATTTTAAGTGTATACCAACAGTCTAAATAGCAATTCCTTCTTGGGTTTTGGGATGGGCGCTATGGTCTTGAGATATTCCAAAAATAATTACTTTGTCCGCTGTTATACTGAACCGAATTAGCAGATGCATGTAAGGAATTTCTACATTTTACTTGGGACTTAATCGTCTTGAAATGGTTTCACCTCAACCGTCTACAGATTTGACGGTCAATGTTTTTTTTAAGCATTGAACAATTGAAAATGACACTGAATAATAATGACAATTTGATTGTTATTTCGCATCACTCTCGAGACCTCGGTCGGTGATGGGGCCTCATGGTGAAGCCTTGTGGTAGCGGCGGTGATGCCTTGTGGGTCAACCCACGGTCGATGAGAAGGCGTGGGGGGACCGCCATGGGGGAGGTAAGAACAATGGAGGACCTGGCGTGGGGGTGGAGGGGGGGAAGAACAATGGGGAGGGAAGGTGAACAAAGGACAATGGGGACCCAGCGTGGGGGAACCGCTGGGGGGGGGGGGGGGGGGGGGGCGGAAGGAGGAGGAGGAGGAGGAGGAGGAGGAGAGAACAAAAGTAGGAGCCGGCGTGCTTTGTAACTTTATCTGAGCCATAGGTGGCCGCTATTTGTATACATTGGGTATGCAAGCAAAGAATTTCACTGTGCCTTGTCATATGTAACAATAAAATAATCTATTCTAGGTAACAACTGCAAACAGTTCTCTTTAGTTTGTAGCTGAATGTGAATTCTTTTTTTTTGGTGTTGATAATATTTATTTTAAACAAAAGTCTAGTATTTGTTTCAAAAGTTGCTGGTACTGAAACACTAGAGCCAAACCAGATAATTAACTATCCTTAACTGGTATTTGATCCCATCACAAGATTTGAAATATCTGATTTATCATGTAGCATGATTTGGAGAGTCGCATTTAACTGCGTCGAAAGCTTTTAACTTTTGATTATTTTATACCTTTCTGCGTGTGATTTCACATTTTGTTGGATATCTGAATCGAGAGCAATATATTATCGACCAGGAATACAAAATCACGTTGTACATGAGGTGGTACACAAAAAAGCTGGAGAAACTCAGCGGGCGCAGCAGCATCTATGGAGCGAAGGAAATGGGCAACGTTTCGGAAACCCTGAGGTGGTTGTCTTGCAGTGCTGAGAATCACACGGTTTTTAATTGAATAGATATGGACATTTCGTGGCCATCGAGGATGCAGAGAACAGGCACAAAATGATGAATCTTGATCACCTGTGCACTGGAAAGGACAGGTTGTCATAGAAGTGTGCACTATTTGTTGCTTTTAGAACAACATGCTCCAAGATCCTGGGGAAAAAATGGCTCGGACAAAACTGATTATTAATAACCCATTATCTGTTATTTGCACTTTATCAGTTTATTTATTCATGTGTGTATATATTTTATTATGGCATATGGACACACTGATCTGTTTTGTAGTAAATGCCTACTATGTTCTGTGTGCTGAAGCAAAGCAAGAATTTTATCGTCCTATCAGGGACACATGACAATAAACTCACTTGAACTTGATCCCCTGGGAATACAGATCCTCCCCAAGTTATGGGCAATTTTCCTCCGATCTGTAAGCAATCCAAATATTGCAGGAGAAACATTGTGTAGTTGAGTTCCAGCCCATAACTAGACACTCTACTATTATAATAGGATGGCCAAAATTACCAATGTGTTCTAAATTAATCTAGTTTGTTGAAGCAGTGTTTTTAAAAGAAAGTGTGGGGAAAAGGACGCGTTTACAAACATCTTGTCATTATCAATATAATGCAATAAACAACTCTAGTTGTTTCATACGAGTGTTATCAAACAAAGGTCATAGTCAAACAGAGATATCTGTAAAAGTAACCAACTATTTTGACATACAAATGCAGATTGCTCTGTGACAATTGAAAGAGTGACGCATGCTTGTCAGTGATGAAGCATTGCGAATGCATAAGCTGTTAGAAGTAGACAAATGCCAAACTCCTGGAGAATAGTAGTTGTGGAAGATTTATCAAGATAATAGAGGCTAGGTCTACAGATGAGCATTTTTTTAAAATAAATGGTATTCTAATGTTAGGAACAATTGCTTCAACAGGCATTTTGTTTGGTTCCTGCTTGGAAATTACTATTTGTGCACAAGATCAAAAGCCCATTCAGATTAGGAACCAGAGAGTGATCACATTCATAATTTCATTTGCACTGAGTATTTCCAACATTATTTTAGGAAGTATTGTTGGTCAGGTAGCTCTAAGTACAATGAGTACAACGAGTGGAGTTGGTGCATTAAGATAAGGATTCTAGAAGGTAGTGGGGATGGGTGGAAAATGCATGGCTGGCAAGGTGAAATTAGAATAGTCCCAACTTTTTATTTTAAATTGGCTGATCAGAATGGTCTTGGTTTAAACTTTCATCCGGGGTGTAGCATTTCTGAGAGTTAGCCTAAAATGTATGCTGAAGAGATGGGTTTGCGGCTAAGACCTTCTGATTTTGAAGCTGACGCTGCCTGACTAGATTGGGAATAATTTGAGGCCGAATAAGGCCTCTGGGGAAAGAATGTATTGAACTTTTTTTTTTTAACCCAATTACATGTGCACCATATACAATTTCCTTTAATATTTCTATTTCATTACAGCATGCTCCAGGTGTGCCAAGGATCTTGGTTGGCAATAGGTTGCATCTTGCCTTCAAGCGGCAGGTTCTCACAGAACAGGCTCGTGCCTATGCTGAAAAAAATGGAATGACGTTCTTTGAAGTTAGTCCACTCTGCAACTTCAATGTGACTGAGTCGTTCACAGAGCTATCTCGCATTGTGTTGATGAGACATGGCATGGAAAGGTTCTGGAAACCAAACAGAGGTACGGAAGAACTGTGATAATTTTTGTCCTTGAATTTTAAACATTGTTAACGTTGTATAGAAGAGTATAAAATCTTTACAGGGATCAATTAGAACAGTAATTTAAACAGAAATTTATTCCGTGTTGAGCTTGATGCTCAACTAGTTGCTTTCTGTTTAATAGACGATATGTTTAGTTTAGTGATACAGCAAAGAAACATGCCCTTCAGTCCACTGAGTCTACGCTGACCATCGATTCCTGTTCATACTATTCTGTTATCCCAATCCATTCCCTACAAAGCAGGGCAATTTTCAGAGGCAATTATCCCACAAACCCACATGTCTTTGTAATGTGGGAGGCACGCTACTGGGGCATTATTTAACAATTTACGCAATTATTTAACAACTTGGGACAATTGCTGACTCATTTTTGTATTATTAATTGAATAATTTTGCAGTAATCTCTGCCACCAAGTGCGAATACCTGGTACTGCAAGACACAATTCTCGTATTCTCTAATTTTGTTTGTCGTCAAATAATTTGTATGTGTGTTCATTTGCAAATAAATTGTGGAGGTTTAATCACACTTTGTATATTTAAAACAACAAAAAATTAGATCTTAAGTGTATTTTCTTTTTTTTTTGATTTTGTTTGCAGTAAATTTATACACAATGAGTTAGAGCAAAGTTCACTCATGAAATAAAAGACCCAGAGGATTGTGAAAAGATTATTTATGTCCTTTGGCTGATCTGAAGTTTAGGCTGAGATTTTATTCCCATAACCTTAAGATGGAAAATGTATTCCTGTTTCTTCCTTTACCAGAAGAACCAGTCCTAACACACCTGTGAGGGCTTGATAAATAACAAAAAGTTAACTAATGTTTCTTTAAACAAAAGTGAACACTTAAGCAAACGTCTCCATAATAACTATTATCACCTTCAAATTTGGTCCTATGTCATAAACAACACTTGGTTTGAGTTACTACCTAAAACCGTGCCCAGTTGTTAACTTGTAGTTATCCACTTGCATGAGTTTTTAACTTTTTTTCAATTAAGCAAAATAAGCATTTATAATCAGTTTGAGGGCTTATCACTTATACCCGACATCAACATGCATGTTCTTGGCCCATTGGGGATGGGTCACATAATCAGATGCTGAATAAAGTATGGAGCTTTAGTGTATTTATTTATAAAGGGATGTTCTGACTGAGGCCAATGGCTTAATTTTATGATGCCCAACCCTGACTTACATAATCAGGTCCTGTCAGTATCGGGTTGAATAGTGGAGTGTTATTGTCTACAGCTTTGAAAGTCACTGCAAATGAAATATTGAAGCCTTGTTTTCCCAGTAGATTTACCTGATTAAAACTGCGTTCATCATGTTATTTGAACCATTTTCATTTAAATGCACGCAGACATTTTGGGAAAAATTGATACCAATTGTGTGATTGCCCATACTCTTGCTATGTGTTTTGATATTGAAGAGTTAAACTGTCACTCTCCATGTTCTCTTGTTGGATATCTTTCCAGAACAAGAGCTTTGCTTTAATACAAGCTAAAAAACAAATGGTACTTAATTTTATTTCTCTTTTATCAGTATTCACCCTGCAAGATCTTTGTTGCCGAGCCATTGTTTCTTGCACGCCAGTTCATCTTATTGACAAACTACCACTACCTGTTGCCATTAAAAGCCACCTGAAGTCTTTCTCCATGGCCAATGGAATGAATGCCGTCATGATGCATGGGCGTTCGTACTCACTAGCCTCAAGCAGCGGTGGAAGCAAGGGAAGCAGCTTGAAGCGGTCAACTAAACCCCCTAGACCACCACAGAGTCCACCCCAGAGCTGCACACGTACTAACTGCAAAATCTCTTAGCAAAATGGTTTTCTTTCAGGCTTTCATTTTTGGCAAGAACTTTGTCAGTTCAAGCTTGAAACCTGAACTCCTCCAATGAAATAGTTCTCGCAGCTTCCTACTGGACCAAATGAAGATTGGCTCTGCAGTTTTATTGAAATAAACTTTTATTTGATCAATGAACAAGCACGCTAGTTGAAACGGATACTCATTACAATTTGTTTTGACAATTTGCACTGAAGCTTCAAACTAGAGTGTTTTTAAAACAGCTTGCAGGTGCCACTTTTAATAAAGGGACAGCCAGTTTTAAGGAAGGTGGTCCTGGCTTGTTTACATGGCTTTGATCAGAATTTAAATCTTTACCTTTGTCCTCCAGACTAAATTAATGCTCCACGTAGTAGAGAAATAAATCTCTGGGAATTGAACCAGTACACATGCAAAGAATGCTCTTGCTACTATACTCCTTACTAGCATCACTAAACTCCCGTGCCTTTTGATATAGACTGTATCTAGCCTGCAATGGCCTGCACGTGGCCTTTCATACCTTAACCATGCCTTGCATCTTTATCTTCTGAAGGCCAGCTCTTAAAGGTCGACTGACAAGGTCATGTGTTTTTTTTCCCCACCGTTCTTAATATACCAATTAATATGTACTATTATTTAATTTGCATTATAGACTACTTTTGTAATATTGTTCTGTTATTTGTATGCTGTCATTGTTGATTTAGTGCTTGTTTAAATACAATACATTAGCAAAAGTTGCAATTTTGGCTCAGGTGATGGGATCCAGTCTCCATCCCCAATTTCTTAAATCATGAATAATATTCTCAGCAATATAGAGCAATTTCAAGGCCTCCACCATTGTTAGGAAGTGCTCGTATTCTGAATGGCAATTGTATAAATCAACTGCACTCGGAAATCATGATGGCAGAAGCACTTGTTCTTCTGTTTCCTTAACCCCCCCCCCCCTCTCTCTATCAAGGAAAAGAGTAGAACTTACTCTTTTGTAAGTGTTAATTGTATTTCTCTTGTTATAAAAAAACTTTGCATTTTGGCCACTAATTGTAACAGCTTTCTGTTTTGGATGACACTTGTTAAAGGTAAACTGACTAAATGGAGAGAATGCATAGGAGAAACCTACTGTAACACTGAGAATAGACCACCTTCGGCACCTGAACTGGATAATAGTTGCAGTATCACCTAGAACCTGAGAGAGAAAAAGGGAACAATTTAAGACAAATGTTCGATTATGTAAAACACTATTTCATATTTATTATAGCTGCTGTGTGACATTCAATGATTTTTAAGTGTTTTATTGGCATTTTACTTTGTACAGTTTCAATGTTCGATTGTGAAATACATTTTCTTTTGTAAAATAATATGCCTGGTCTGTCTTTACCCATTTAGTGAAATGCATTAACATTTGTTGAATGAAAATATTCCAAATATATGAAGTGTTCATAATACTTAAGGGATTATTGGAAAGGTATCTTGCGTTCTTGAAAATCAATTGTTACAGGGAGCCATTGCAATGGCAACACCCAGTGTAGAAGAATATTCACTCGGTATCCAGTTGTATTGGGCAAGCTTTCACTGCATTTACTCATCTCAAATGTCAGCTGAGGACAAAGTAGATGATGCACGCTCTACACTTTTGTACCAAGTGTAAACACCAGGATGAGAGATGATTGGAGCATGATGTTCATGGGTGAAAATTGAAACCTAAAACTTACCATTTCCTCAGGACACCCGATACTAATTCCATGTCAGCATTTCTACAGAATGTAATTCTTGCGTGTCTAATACAGTCGCAAGATGTAAAACCTAACAGACGTGACTTCTTATTCCTGGCTCACTTTTTTTGATAATCGTTCTCAATAATTAATTTCACTACTTCTAACTACTTCCAAGATCTCATTGCTTTAAAAAAAAAAAAAAATTAGTCACCCATGTCTTGTAAGCATGGGAATAATCTACAATGTGTCATGCTCACCTCTATTTAAGCTACTATTTCAGACAAGTTTATGGACAAATTCTCATATGTACAATGTCCTCATAATGTTTAGGACAAAGACCCATCATTTATTTATTTGCCTCTGTACTCCACAATTTGAGATTTGTAATGGGGAAAAAAAAATCACATGTGGTTAAAGGGCACATTGTCAGATTTTATTAAAGGCCATTTTTATACATTTTGGTTTCACCATGTAGAAATTACAGCAGCGTTTATACATAGTCCCCCTCTTTCCCCCCCCCCCCCCCACACACATTTCAGGGCACCATAATGTTTGGGACACAGCAATGTCATGTAAATGAAAGTCATGTTTAGTATTTTGTTGCATATCCTTTGCATGCAATGACGGCTTGAAGTCTGCGATTCATGGACATCACCAATTGCTGGGTGTCTTCTCTGGTGATGCTCTGCCAGGTCTGTATTACAGCCATATTTACCTTATGCTTGTTTTGGGGATTAGACTCCTTCAGTTTTCTCTTCAGCATATAAAGGGCATGCTCAATTGGGTTCAGATCGGGTGATTGACTTGGCCACTCAAGAATTTACCATTTTTTAGCTTTGAAAGACTCCCTTGTTGCTTTAGCAGTATGTTTGGGATCATTGTCTCGCTGTAGAATGAACTGCTAGCCAATGAATTTTGAGGCATTTGTTTGAACTTGAGCAGATAGGATATGTCTATACACTAGAATTCATTATGCTACTACCATCAGCAGTTGTATCATCAATGAAGATAAGTGAGCCAGTATCTTCAGCAGCCATACATATCCAGGCCATAACACCCCCACCACTGTTGTTTCACAGATGAGGTGGTATGCTTTGGATCTTGAGCATTTCCTTCTCTCCTCCATACATGGTGAAACCAAAATGTATAAAAATGGCCATTAATAAATTCTGACAATGTGCACTTTAACCACATGTGATTTTTGTCTATTACAAATCTCAAAATGTGGAGTACAGAGGCAAATAAATAAATGACGGGTCTTTGTCCCAAACATTATGGAGGGCACTGTACATGGTGCTAAATTATGTTTACTACCTATCCCATGATATTTTGCCGCTTATTAGAAGCTTTGCACTCTTAATTTATTGCTGATAGCTACTTCATCAATTTTATCCCCTTGGAGAGCTTCCATTATTTACAAATTTACACAAATTCTAAAGATTGAATATTGCCTATTAGTCCTTTTTGGTCAAATAATGCATGACTGCTAATAATATGGCCATTTTTTGGCAACTACTTGACGGTATCCATGATTTAACCACAAGATCAAGAGTTACATAAAGCTGAGTAACTTTTTTCCTCATTAATTCACTTCTTCCAGAAGCAAAATCATTTTTGCGATGGTAAGTTGTGTGTTCAAGGCTGTTCAGACTTGATCACATTGTGTGCACCAAATTTGACATTTATTAAATGAGATCTTATTGATAAATTATCTTAATTTTTGTAGATATTTAATCTTAAATTAATGAAAGGCTGAAATAGGATTAGCATTGCAGGTAGGACACTAGCATGTTACCAATTCCTCGCTCACACTTCCAAGCTCCTGATGCTGTCCCTCCAGCAGATGTCTTGCTGCTGAAGACAATAGGAACCTGGCACAAACCCACTTCCTTCTCCGCATCGCCTGGCTTTCCTTTTGTTTCTGTTGTCTGACCCTACCCTCTATGTATCTTCCATCTCGTAGGACTGATCTGAAGATTGGCTGTTTGAGTATGTTTTATTTTTACCTTCTCATTTTAGCCTCCAGTTCTCTAGTTGCAGCCTGCACTCCAATGAGTCTCCACGAGCCTTAACTCTAAAATCTGCATTTACTGAATGTATCATTGCAGGAAGGAACTGCAGATGCTAGTTTATACCAGAGATGGACACAAAATGCTGGAGAAATCAGGTCAGGTAGCATCTCCAGAGAAAAGGAATAGGTGACATTTTGGGTCGGTAACCTTCCCCAGACTGAATGCATTATGCAAATAAATCATTGACTTGATCATTGAGATTACTC
This sequence comes from Amblyraja radiata, assembly GCF_010909765.2. Classification (NCBI taxonomy): domain Eukaryota; kingdom Metazoa; phylum Chordata; class Chondrichthyes; order Rajiformes; family Rajidae; genus Amblyraja; species Amblyraja radiata. The sequence goes on along the minus strand of NC_045977.1, from coordinate 34,729,383 downwards.
TCTTTTGGCTCGAGGTGTGCACTGAACTCTTTGAAGACCATGTTAGGATTTTTACTTTGTTTTCATTTACAACCTTCGGTTGAAAATCAACTCCTTGCCCTTTAATGCAGAAGGGGCATATTCAGTACTAGAAAACTGCTGAATGTGAATTTAAATGTTTTATACTTCAAGCATGGCAGTGGTTTTCCAATCCATCAGACTGAAATGGAGATCATTATCAAATTTTCACTCAGCTAGCCACCATGTGTAAGGCACTGCTGATTTAAACCAAATATAGACACAAAAAGCTGGAGTGACTCAGTAACGAGTCTGAAGAAGGGTCTCGACCCAAAACATCATCTATTCCTTTTCTCCAAAGATGCTGTCTGACCCGCTGAGTTACTCCAGCTTTTTGATTCCATCTTAGAATCACCACTAGTTAGTTTTTCCACTTACTTAGGAGGTAACGTCTGGTTATTTTCCACAACACTATTTGTTAATTAGATAACCTAGCTAAGATAGGTAGTTTAATGACATGTTCTTTGATGAAACAAAGCTTGAGGTTGCTTTATATAGTTTGTTGTCAGTGGGGCATTGAAGAACTTAGTACTATACAAGTATTTTGTAATTTGGATCTCGATTCTGACAATAAATAAGTGGTGTAGCTGGATGTTGTGTATGACACATCACATTGTGCAGAATGGCTGTGGTGTTTACCTCCTGCAATTAATCAGTACTTTTCAGAAAGCCATTCCTATTATAGCTAACAATTCGGGGTTCCATGACATCTTTGCGTTAGTCATGCTGTTGGGTAAGATTTAGATTAGGGTCTGTGGTTAATGTTTGGGATGTGGGAGTTACCGTTGGAGTTATTATTTTAAATGTCTTTCAGGTGAGTGTGCAGAATACATCTCTATACATATAATTGCAATTTGCCCTGACTATCAAACTATGAATTTTACCATATCACAAAGACATATCAGGGTTCATCTAGTCACATAAAATTTTGTGTCTCCAGTCATTTTCATAGAAGTGGGGCAGTGGTAGAGTTGCTGTCTTACAGCTCCAGAGACCGGATTCGATCCTGAATACGTGGTGCTGTCTGTACGAAGTTTGTACGTTCTCCCCAGGAGTGTGAGCTTTATCCCACACTTCAACGGTGTACAGGTTTGTAGATTAATTGGCTTGGTAATAAATGTATCTGCATGTTTGCTGTGTAGTTCACTGGTAGTCAAGATGGAACCCTTCAGACTGATTGTGGGGGACATGCTGGAAGAGAGGAGGGGCAGGACAAAGCCTGGCAAGTAATAGGTGGATACACTTAGTGTGGGGGATTGATAGGCAGATGGCTGGGAGACAAAATGATAGTTGTGAAGTTAGAGGAAGAAATGTAGGTGGGAGGGTTTCCTAACACCAAGCCTTTAGCTACTAGTTTGGTAACTAAACCACAAAATCAGTATATTGTAAAATATGCTATCATACTGAATATCACCAATTTCAGTGCTTCCTTTCACCAAAGTACACTCATGATCAGAAAAACCCCCCAAAATATATTGAGTTAAATAATTAAGAACTAGAACTGCTGCAAATTGTCACTTTAAATATAGTTCACTACTTAAGAGTTAATTCTGGAGCAAATTACTTGGTTCAGAGCAGCTACTCCCTGGCCCAAGTGTGACGTTGGATATGTTTCTCTTACATCAAGTTCAGATCCTTGCAATAATGCTAACCTGATTAAAGATGACAGCCGCGCCAGGTAAGTCACAGTTTTTAATACCTTTGTTTATAAGATGAATGTGACACTTAGAAGTCATGCCCCAGAATTTGGAGGAGAAAATTTGACAGCACCAGCTAGACCTGACCCAGGCACCCTTAAATGTGGAAGATCAGAAGCTGCTGTTACTGATAATGTGCGGTTCCTCAATGTACTGCTGTAATCCCCATCAAGGAAATGGCTGCAAAAAAAGATTTGACCCAAACCTTTATTTTAAGCACATCATTTGCAGTATAACATCCACTAATACTCTAGTTTTTAAACTGTACAACCAGTGCAAATACTATAGAAACTAATGAAATAAATTTAAGGAAATTAAAATCCATTCAATTTCGTTAGTTAAAATATCATTCACAAAAACTTTATTAATTTATGATTGTTTCAATCTTTATTTTACTCGTGATAGAGAGCTTTTTACTTCCTGATTTACTGTCTTCCAGAAAACGCCTTGTATTAGTTGGATCCCATAAATCTATCAAGATGCCTTGCAGCAACTCGCATGGATATGGGAATAACTGTTTCTGAGGTCAATTGATCACTTTCTTTCTGGTTCAGAAAATAAGTATTAGAATTGTAGGGAGGAACATTTTCTATCCCCAGTGTCAGGATAAAACTGGCAACTTTAGCAGAGCCAAACATAATGCAAAACTCCATTTACTCAAGCAACATCAAGTTCAGTAACAATTGAGTCAGAACAGTCCATTCCAAGCCTCTAGTAACCAGATGATGATAACAATTATTCTCCTAACATTATGCTTCATCCAAATCTCAACCTCAGATCATTCACCGATAAAGCACAAGTGCAGGAATTAGGAAAGCTATTCTTACTCTGCTGATTGAAACAATGTGGAAACCAACTGATTTAAATGTACTTTGTGGTATTATTTTGCATCAATTTAAACTCTAGTTTGCCAGGTGAGTAGCAGGAACAGTATGATAAGTTTTAAATAAATCTTTCCTAATCAGTGCATGGTTCTATAGGCGAGACCAAGTGCAGGCTCGGTGTTCATTTTGCTGAACACCTCTGCTCAGTCCACCTAGGCCTACACAATCTCCCGGTTGCTAAACACTTTAACTCCCCTTCCCACACTGACCTTTCTGCCCTGGGCCTCGTCCATTGTCAGAGTGAGGCCCACCATGAATTGGAGGAACAGCACCTCATATTTTGCTTGGGCAGCTTACAACCCAGTGGTATGATTCTGATTTCTCAACCTCTAGTAACCCTTGCTTTCCCTCTCTCCCCGTCCCTCATTCTCCGACAAGTTTCACAGTTCTCACGATTAACTTTACTGATTGTCTGCCTCGTTGCCACCTTCCTATGACAACAATGAACCATTCTATATTTCCTTGAACATTGTCTGCTTTGAGCTATTGTTTTCACTCCTTACCCATCCATATCTCTAATCTCCCTCTCCCAACACTGTCTGAAGAAGGATCATGACCCAAAACATCTCGCATTCCTTCTCTCCAGAGATACTGCCTATCCCGCTGAGTTACTCCAGCATTTTGTGTCTATCATGGTTCCATTAGGTTTTCTGTTAACCCATTGATTGTTCCTACTTAATAAAAAACATTTTCTTAATCTCTAGTGGTGATTATATCATATACTGTACACGAGGTCACAATAAATCACAAATTAAAGTGTTTGCTTCAAACTTTACATCCATTTGCACAACTTGGAATTCATTTGGTTACAATCCCTGTAAGTGTAAGCTACATCAAGTACAAAAACAAAACCAATCAAAACACTTCACTCCAAGCCAATAGTAACTGGATAATGTTTGTAATGATAGCAATCCCCTTCTAAAAAGTTACTTATATGGAACATGTTTGGGAGAAACATCTTTTGTTTGCATTGCATCAAGGCACTCATTTTATACCCTAAACAGTAAAATAGTGAAAGGAGGTGGTGTTGCATCCAAGCAGTTATTGTAAAGACCATAAAACTTGTCAACCACAATCCATCCCCTCATAAAAAATAATTAATCCTACTGGATAGGCATGTTTCCAAAGCATTCTTTCAATGCTTGGAAAATGGCTACTGGCCACTAAAACCAAGTTGTCCAATAAATATTTTTTCTTAAGTCATCCCATTAGTTTTGTTCACAAGAGTAACTAATTAATAGAGGTTTAGCATCAATTATTCCATTAGTGAACTATTACAATAATTAAAGCTGAATGTTTTGTTCCTCTGTTGTTGCATGGAATGTAGAAGAGATGACTCTGCTATATACTTGACCGTTTCTGAAAAATCAGGCATTTGTTGTTAGCTGGCATATCAATCTAAAAGTAAAACAAAATATTAACATAGTAAGTGACCCCCACTTGCTTTAAGCACTCGCCACAAAATCCATCACAACCTTTAATATTCAAAAGATCTTTTGGTTTTATTTTATATTTTAACACAATTACTTATTTTGTTTGCATTGCTATTTTTACAAATGTGTTGCATGAACTGAAAGTCACAATTCCTAAGTGACTCATTTAACCTTTTGAATATCTGGTCCAGCCTCTCCTGCTTCAACTTGTTACTTAAATAAGACTTTAGGATTTTTGTGTTTAAAAGAGCCAACACTGTTAAAGCACAAGGACATGAAAGAGGAGAACTCAGTGTTCATGCTGTGGGTTGGTAAGCTACCCAAGCAGAATATGGGGTGCTGTTCTTCCAGTTTGCATGTTGCCTCATTCAGGCAGTGGAGGGGACCAAGGATAGACAGATGAGTATGGGAACAGGACGGGGAATTGAAGTGGATAACTATCAGGAGTTCAAGGTGGACAGAGGGCAAGTGTTTGACAAAACCTTTGCCTTGTCTACCTACGCTTTGGTGTCACTGATGTAGAGGAGACTGCATTTAGAGCATCATTCAATGGACAAGATTGGTTGGATGTGTGAGAACAGAATCTCGTATTCCATTTGGGTAGTCTACAACTTCAATGTAGACTTGCACAGCTTCAATGAAATTTCCATAGTTGCCACGTTAAAAAAAATAGGTATTAACCAGCAAAATCAGAGACTGGTTTACAATGAATGATTATTTATTCCCCCTGCCATGTTCCCTTCTATCCAACATCCCTCCCTCTGGTTCTATATTTCATTCCCCACCTCCCTTCCTTATATGATTCCACCAATTGCACTTAACTCTTTTCCACCTCTTGGCTACAATTTCCATCCTTCTCTCGCCCACATGATACACCTGCCAATTAAATCTGTCCCCACCCGAAACATCATTGGCAATTCAATCCTTAAATTGATCTGGCTTGGCAAATGAAAACACCTGAGGATAGTTTACAATGTCATAAATGGTGGATAAATTGCATGGTATCCATATAAACACCTCCCCACAATTTTACTACCACTGAAATTGAAGTTAAATGTGGGAGAGAGAAAGATGAGTTCCATGTAATGAAGCAAAGAAATCTTTTAAAATGCAATAAGCAACAGTAAAATGTATCCCGAGATAATTAATTGGTGTTTATCCCATTTACTTTGGTAGTTTGAACATTTAGACAAGTAATTCATACCATCTGCTTGAATGTCATCCCATTTTCTTCAGCAAGCTTCTGTAATATGCTCACATCTCTCAAACCCCAGAATGGATTTCTTTCATGAAAAATATCAAATTTAGATGTTTTACAATTGTATTTGACTTAATAAAGTTTCTCTTTAAAAAAATAAATTAAATTGCAACCATAAATTACCTCTGCCTTAAGCTCAAATCAAAATCTACGTTGCTTTGTGGAGTAATCGTGCCATTGATTGCATAGGGCTGCAGGAAAGATCAATATTAAATTAAATCAATGACACTCCATATTTATAAAAACATCCCTTCCAGAAATCTACTCAGTCAGTGGAGGTTTCAATGTCCCTTAGAGCTCTATTTTATCAAACAGTACAGTCAAAGCTTGAAAATCTCTCAGAAGAACATCATTGTACAGACTAAACCACAGGAGAATTTGCATTATGATTCTGCAGGCCCTTTTATCTATTGTGTAAAGAGGTGCTGTCAGGGACATTGAATATTGTCTCGCTACAGCAAATCAGTAGGACAGGCAGCATCTCTGGAGAAAAGGAATAGGTGACGTTTCGGGTCGAGACCCTTCATCAGTCTGAAACATCACCTTTTCTCCAGAGATGCTGTCTGACCCGCTGAGTTACTCCAGAATTTTGTGTCTATCTTCGGTGTAAACCAGCATCTGCAGTTCCTTCTTACATAAGCTATGGCAAATGCTGTGGGAACATCATATCAAGACCAATGCCAACACTCTTAAACGGTATGAAAATCAGCTACTTCTGTACATGTCAGTTTAACTGTTAAAACTGAAATTTCAGCAGCTGTTTATCCAGCTTCCAAGGCCATGCAGCAAAATAAATCAGATGAAAAAAATTGGCAGACCAAGCTAAATCTATTTGATATTTTTGCAAAGATTCCTGTGTGTTTGACTGTAACCACCATTTTCATAGGTCTACAAACCAGCGAGGTGTAGGATAAAATATCGGAAAGAAGGATTTGCATTAAAGATGGACTTTTCCATGACTATGCAGTTTCTGAACATTTAACCTACATCACAATGATTTAGTGTTACATGTGAATTTGAGTGGGATGCCACTTGAACTTCTAAAGTCCTACTAAATGGTCAGCATTTTAAGCAGCTGGTGGAGTTGATTTAAACAGTGGTCACAAGGACACAGTACAAACACATTATTTATTCTCAGTGGTAGAGGTCAGCCTGCAATCTATGACAAAAGAAAACCAAACATCAGCTTGAGCAGATGGCGCTCTTCTGTGGGGTGGGTTATCTCCGTTGTCATGGAGACAACTAGCCTGCTCACTGATCTGATAGAAAAATGACTGACAGAGCCAGATGCAAAGGGCAGAATATACTCATTGTTGCATATGAACAAATGACATGCACTAGAACAACATCCCCCAGATCCTAAATTGCTCATTCTAGTTACCTAGGAGATGTAGACAGGAATCAACATCTTTCATCTGCGTTAAAACAATATATTAAGGCTTGGTTGATCCCATCCATGAACTGTGGGCTGCGTGATTTTTTTTTTTAGTTTAGTTTAGAGATACAGCGTGAAAACAGGCCCTTCAGCCTGCTAAGTCCACGCCGACCAGCAATCACCCTGAACACTAGCACTCTCCTGTACACTAGGGAGAATATATAATGTTTTACCAAAGCCAATCAACCTACAAACCTGTACATCTTTGGAGTGTGGGAGGAAACCGGAGCATCCGGGGGACACCCACGTGGTCATGGGGAGTACGTACAAACGCCACCCGTAGTCAGAATCAAACCTGGGCAGTAAGGCAGCAACTCTACCACAGTGCCATCGTAAACACGATGAAGAACTTCAATCTGGAAATGATAAACTTTCTACAGCATTAAGCACAGCCAAGTTAAATATTCCTAGCAATGTACATTATTGCTACTTCTCCAGGGTAACTTGTCCTTTCATTTTTGACTAATCTTTAAAAATGATTTTTAATTGGTAAATTTACTATGGAAATATTAGGTGAAAATCTGCACAGTTTACTAAATGCTCAGTCTCCAAAATGTTAAAAGTTGCAGCCGAACAAAGATAGACAATATACTTAGTTGTCCACAGCTTTGCACCTGAAGCACAGATTACCTGAAATAATTTGTCTCTATTTCAGTACTACTTTTGGCTTCTTATCCTTTCTGTTTTTTGGAAGCAGTAAATATTCGTTGGTTCCTTCTTAGTCCTTAATCGGCATAAAGCAAACTCCTCTTGCTAGCCTGTCAATATCTTCCATGGAGGACACCTCTCTGACCGCTCGTTCACATCAGCGTTCCCTTGTCTAACCTTGTGATGGTGCAGTTTGCAGATATAGCTTTAAAACTTACCACCAAAGGCTTCTTTAAAGTAGCATATATGAGAATATACATATTATCAGGAAATAAAAACACATTCCAAGGGAGGGAACAATTATTAAGATGACTGAATTTAGAAACTTCAGTGCACTCAAAGGATTTGCAAGGGCAATGTTATAGCTAGGCATCAATCATCTTCTTGGTTGTGAGTTCCCCAACCCTCCCATCCCAAATGCAAACATCAGTTGTCCCTCCAGCACTCATTGCCTGCATAGACCCATTGTTAACAAACTTGTCACTTTGTCTCAATTTCCTCCTGTCACCGGCACAGTGCAGCGGTAGAGTTGCTGCCTTACAGCGCCAGAGACCCAGGATCGATCCCGACTACGGGTGCTGTCTGTACAGTTTTACATTCTCCCTGTGACCTGCGTGGGTTTTCTCCGAGATCTTCAGTTTCCTCCAACACTCCAAAGACATAAAGGTTTGAAGGTTAATTGGCTTGGTAAATGTAAAAAAAGTCCCTAGTGGGTGTAGGATAGTGTTAATGTGTGGGGATCGCTGGTCGGCACCGGCCAAAGGGCCAGTTTCCACGCTATATTTCTAAAACTAGAACGAATAAAACTAAAACCTGAACTCTAATCCCCCAAATTATTCCCGAAGCCTCTCTTTCCAAGTGTTATGTTCCTCACATCCTATCTTCTTGACAAAATCTTTTGTTATCTAGACCTTTTTGTTTGGCTTGGTATCAAATATTGTTCGACAATAGTCCTGTAACACACATCGGGATGGTTGACTATGTTAATGGTGCTAAGTACAGATTGGTGCTGTTGCCCTATGCCCAACATGAAAATCACCCTCTGCTTCAAGGTTCTGTACGGTTTTACAGCCGCACTCTACTTTGGTATCATTATGCAACAAGCTCATTGACTCAGATTTGGTCCCGCTTGCTAAAGCATCTCAGTGTTCATGCGGTGAACATTTCTCCCATTTACAATACTGCGCAGTACATCAATTCTCTGAAAATAAATGATCCAGCAACACAATGGTGTAATGAAACCACTGTAAAAACTAATTTGTTTCCTGTATTGCTAACATGACAATAATATTACTGGCTACATTAGGAAGCTATAGGTTGTAAAATAATTGAATCTCATGGCTCACTTACCCCATAAGTGATCAATACGGTGTTTGGTTTCAGTAATTGGCTGGCTCCTTTGAAGAGACCCTGCAGGAATAAGAACATTTGCACATGATAACTAGCAGCTTGAAAGAGTATTAATTGTTAGGCAGGTGATCGTTTTCTTAAATTTCTTCCAATATGCACAATCAGATTTGCTTGGCCACTTCAATTTACATTCAATGTTTGCCAAACTGTCTGTGAAAATGGCCCTTATCTGGTAAGTGAGGTGAAACGTTGGAGAGATTACAAAATAATGAAAGCCATGGATAGAGTGAATGTGGAAAGGATGTTTCCACTGATGGGAGAATCTAGAACCAGAGGTCATGGCCTCAGAATTAAAGGGCGCTCCTTTAGAAAGGAGGCGAGGATGAACTTCTTTAGGGTAGTTAATCTGTGGAACTCATTGCCACAGAGGGCTGTGGAGGCCAAGCCAATGGATATTTTTAAAGCAGATAGACAAATTCTTGTTTAGAACGGGTGTCAAGGGTTGTGGGGAGAAGGCAGGAAAATGGGATTAGGAGGCAGAGATCAGCCATGAATGAAGGGCGAAATAGACTCGATGGGCCGAATGTCCTAACTGTGACCCATTGCCACCACCAAGACAACGGGCCTTTAAGGCCAAGTAAATACTCCATAATTTTAAGAACTTGAAGGATGTAAAATGACACAAGAAACGTGAGAAATCTTTTATAATGCTTCAGTGTAAACTTCTATTCTTATTCTCACGTACTTAAGTACGATTGTAGTTTTTCTATGCTTTGATTTTTACTGAATTGTACGCAATAAAACAGATTCACTGTAACAAGGAGCATGTGACAATAAAGTACCGCTGTACATTGAACTGATATTAATGTGGTATCTTTATACCAATCAACCATTTTACTGCAGCTGATCCCATTCCTTTTTACTTTCAAAGGTCATTTGAATTATGGAGGATATACATCAAACATCTGTGAGATATTTGAAGGAACTTTACAATAGTACCGCTGCGAGAGATAAGTTTTTTTGCCTTCCATCACAGCGATGTGATGGATGTATGTGTAAATTGTGTTGTGTCTCGGGTCTTTTTCGTTTTGTATGTATGGCTGCAGAAACGACATTTCGTTTGGACCTCAACGGGGTCCAAATGACAAATAAATTGTATTGTGTAAAAAAAAAATTGTGTATTGTGTAAATAGGTCTGATCCTTCCTCAGTCTTGCAGTTTTCCCCAAATCAACTTAGTAACCCCTTGAACCCAATTGCTTTCTCCAGCCTCAAGTTGCAACTCACACCCTACACAGTTTTGAACATCATTTAGCGTACAACTCTTTCCTCATTTTGCCAAATACTGTCACTTAAGTAGCTATTGGGCTTTGTTTGATTCAAGTCAAAAATTTCAGATTGTGGACTATCTGCCACCAGCTTAAAAAGGCTTTTCAAAACTCATCTCTTTGATCTTGGTCCTTCCTAATCTTTGAATTCCTACGCAATGATCAATCTTGCCACAAGGACCCTTATGATGCTGGGATATAGATGATGTTATGAATTTTGACAAGTCAACAGATAATGTTAATTGCTTTCAAACAAAAATGATCATTTAACAAATTAATAAATTGACAAATTGAAACTAAATGCTGCTGTAGCTTTTACTCCATGCTACATGAAATATGAATAATGAAGCATTTTAATTTAAGGATAATTGGAATTAATTTAAAAACAATGAAAACATGAAAATAGCGATTATTATTGAATTTACTTTCCATCCGTTGTAATCGATTGTTCAATTAAATACCCAGTTTATGCCATTCTTCTGGCCTTTTCCCTGGAACATCAGAGGTTGAGGGGAGACGATAGGAGTATATAAAAGTATGAGAGGCATAGATTTGGTAGACAGTTTTTTTTTAAACACAGTGGTGGGCAAAGATCTTAGAGCAGATCTGCTCTAAGATCTTTGGTGGTGGGGGCCTGGAACGCATTGATAGGGGTAGTGGTGGAGGCAGAGCCAATAATGGCTTTTATTGGCAACTACATTTCATTCAGACCGAAAGATCTGAATGACAAATAAAGATTCTAATTCTAATGGCTTAAGAGGCTTTTAGATGGATACATGGAAGTGAAGGAATGGAAGCACATAGATCATGTACAGGCAGATGAGATCAGTTTAACTTGGCATCATGTACGGGACAAACATTATCGGCTGAAGGGCCCGTTCCTGTGGGGTACTGTTCTACATTGGTTCTACAAACCAATTCAACAAGATGAATTTACACAAATTAACTGGTCTCACCTTGGTGCACTTCATCTCTGAGATGTGAATCATGTTAATATTTAAAATAAGATCAAAGGTGTTTGGTTGCAATCCTCCCCAAGTCTCCCAACTCTGAGCGCAGTCAATATTAAGTGGCTGTTTAACGTTCTCCACTCGCGTTGCTGCAATATATGCAGAAATACTGGAAAAAAACAGCAACAATACTTTACAGTAAGACAATATGCCAATTGACAATGAAAATCAAAAAGCTGCAGATGTGGAAATCTGAAATTTTAAAAAAGTGCTGGAAGCAAGTCTGAAGAATGGTATCGACCCAAAGCGTCACCCATTCCTTCTCTCCGGAGATGCTGCCTATCCCGCTGAGTTACTCCAGCATTTTGTGTGTCTGTCTGCTGGAAACAATCAACAGGTCAGGCAGCATCTGGTGAATGTTTCCAGAACTTTCTGTTACACCGGTTGCAAATGAAATACTGTTGAAGGCAGTCCAAAGCTACAATCCAATTCTGGAGTGCACATTTGTCTTTACTCAAAACATATTCTGCAAATTTAGCAATTAAAAGTCTTACATCATGCTTGTTGGTCAAAATATATACCTCACACTTCAAAGCATTTCATATGCTTATCACATTTAGAAGGCAGCAATTATTTTTGTCATTCAACTTAACAATACTAATTTTTTCACATATAAGCAGGTGGTGAAAACTACCATTCACAAACCAGTCGTGTATGCAAATTCAATACATTAAAATCATACAATTTCTTCCAGTTGGTTACAAGCTTCACATCCAACGATTATAAAGAGTAAAAGCAACCATCCAGAAACTGCAGATTAGTGAAAGCAATGATACATTACTAATCTTATTTTCTTTAATGGTCTTGGAAAGATTATAGGAGATAGTATAAAGTATGTGTGTGCACATATGTGGCGCATTGATCTCAGTATGTTTTAACCTTGATAGAAACTGCAATGGCAGATCTGAAATGTGACAAACAGGTTTTGTCCCTCCTATAGTTTGTCTAACATGAGTGTTTAAATGATGAGTTGAAACCAGATAAATTCCCTCTACAAAATT